>NW_028255123.1:602500-762500 GCF_964263255.1 Lissotriton vulgaris
TCTTGAGTGCTGTTGGATTTTTCCGCAGCCTTTGACACTGTAGTACATCACAGACTATTGCAAAGACTGACGGAAATTGGCATAGTAGGATCTGCCTTTCAGTGGTTTTCCAGCTTTCTGGAACAGGGCACTCAAACTGTGAACCTGGTAATTTCTGCTCCGGAGCCAAAACTCTAAATAAGGGGGTGCCGCAGGGCTCATGCGTCAGTCCCACGTTATTTAATATATACGTGGCCCCCCTTGCATAGATCATTAGGGATCACATCTTTGTCCCTTTTTCAAATGCGGATGACACACAGCTTCTGTTTCATTTGATAATAACTCGAATGCAACTAAACAGTTGTTTGCAAAGGGTATGCGTGCAATCTCCAACTGGATGACGAAGAACTTCCTCCAGTTGAACGCCAACAAAACCGAAGTCCTCCTGTTTGGCAAAGCTCAACGTCTCTGGTCCCCGGAGAGGTGGCCGGCAGAACTAGGCCCTGCTCCTACTATCAAGGCTAAAAAACTTAGGAGTGTATCTAGACCTTTCTCTATCTATGAAGGACCAGGTGGCGGTCATCTCAGGTAGCTGTTTTGGTATTTTAAAGCTTCTGCGGGGACTGTTTGTCATCTCAGGTAGCTGTTTTGGTATTTTAAAGCTTCTGCAGGGACTGTTTGATCTTCTCCCCCTATCGGTCCGCAAGACCCTGCTCCAAGCCCTGGTAGAGCAGCGAATGAGAGGGTACTAAACAGGTTGCAAGTAGTGCAGCTCGGTTGGCTTTAAATCACCCACCTGGGACTCCCTCCCAGTTGTTACTAAAAAGCCTACACTGGCTTCCCAATCGTAATCAAATCAAGTTCACAAAACCATCAACGATAGTGGGCCCAAGTATATGACTGATAGTCTTGTCCCCTATCGTCCCAACAGATCTCTGCACTCAAGTGGAAAGACTCTGCTAGTTGTGCCTCGGGCCAACAAACTTTGTGTGGAAGGCAAGTCTTTTGCCTATGTAGCCCTGCGCCTTTGGAACTCACTCCCCAGTGCATTACGTATGTGCCCTTACCTACTTAAATTCAGAAAACTACTAAAAACAGAACTCCTTTGATAACAATTTCCTTCCACTTCTTTATTTTGTGTTTCGCTGCTAGCGCGGAGGTACCCCTGCTGGGGTGAGTCCAGCGCTTTATAAATCCCCTCATTCGTTCATTCATTCATACACAGCTGCATCCGGCAGCATCTGGACTTTTCATAGAGAGTTCAACCATTGCCTTGTCTAATAATGCTGGTAGGAGTGGGGACCATGCCTCCAATAGGGAATGCGAAAGGTCAACTCCTAGCAATGCTTGGATGACTGCGAGACCCTTAGGGTCCCTTCCCCATTGCGCAATCGAGCCGTAGTGGGTATTGGCAGACCCTTAATCATAGGGCTATGACAAGCTTTCAATGTAGGCACTCCCAGTGACTGTCATCAATTTTCATGTTCCAAAGCTCCCTGCGCACATACATCAAGAAGGAGTAGAGAAAAAACAAGGTTATACACTGGCTTCGACTAATGAGGGGCTGTTGCTCACTTATTCCTGAGGACATCTTAGGGGATATAAGACACTCCGGGAGACATGCAAAGTTCGATACCATTAAACTACTTTTTAAAGAGAGGGGTCCAGTGGATAGCGTCATTGCCCTTGACCTTAGAACATCACCTCTCTTCCTTACAAGCATTCGCATTAACAACCATTGAGCTGTTGATAGTCCCCGCGTGTAATGCGCAACTCTTTGAATTTAATGGCAGCTCGGTCCCCACTGTGCGAATTCAGTTGACTACCCTCGCTTTGTGGGTCTTTTCGTACCATGCAGACACTTGCAAGTAATCAAGTGGGTGGCTTGGTGAGGGTTTGTCCTCTGATATCAATAGTGCCACTGCTTCACATGAGGTAGCTAGAGTGACTTGCAAATGTCCTTCCTTTGCTCCTTCTTTAGCTCAGGGATTACCTCCTTGTTCACCTGGTTGTTCCCTGGGGGGTTGCAGAATTTTCTGCTGTGACCTCCATATCCAAGGTCACCAAGTGCAAAGTGGCATTCATTTTGTGGAATGCGGCAGGCATTAGGTCGAAGGTTGTCTTACATGATTGGAATATTTTTGTTGAAATGTATGATTTCTGCTTCTTTCAGGAAACCTGGGGTGTTGAGTCCATTTTTAAACTGGGCTGCTTAAATGTCTTCATTGCAGGCATTCCTAGTTCAGCAGGGAGGCCTTCAGGGGGGTTAACAATCTGGGTTTGGATCACTGCACATTGCACGGTCACAAGACTCAACATAGACTCTTCAGATATCCCTGTCATTCAGTTGGTGTCCGAGGAATTACCCCAGTTTAAGGCCCTGTCCCTTGAATACGCGGGCCACTAATGGGCAGACCCGTCTGATCAGTGGCAGACACCAGGTCCGATGGGGGTAGATACCTTTAACAAACCATTACATACAAGTCGTATTGACTCTATCCTAGTGGATCTGAGACTATTTACTTATCCATGTGGAGAAATGTGGCTCAGGGGTTAGAGGCGGCAGACCCGGAATCTGAGATCGGCCCTGGACCAGGGTTCAATTCCCCGCCTCGGCGGGTCTTGGGCTAAAAAAAAAAAAAATTCAACGGACTCGATAATTCTCGCTCTGGTGCCTTCTCGACTCACGGGTTCACACTCTGCGACTCTGGGCAATAGCTTGCTTAATCTCCACAACGGCCCCTCGCGGCGGGATGCCTGGCTTTCACCTTGTGGAAACCCTGCCGGGGTTATCTCACAGGGGAATACCAGGACGGGTTCCCTAAGCAAGTGCCGGGAAACCCACTGCGGGTAGCTGTGCGCTATATAAGCTCAAATACATTTACATTTACATTTATAGAGTGCATGGTTACACCGCCGCCGTGTTAATGGATCGCAGGGGTTGCGAGTCATGCAAATTCAACACTCCGCCCCTCAGGAAGTCTGGGAGATTATACTAACTAACTGGTGGGAAAAGCCATGCCTTCAACTTTCTACACTCTGTTCTTATTTCCACTGGCAGTGTATTCCAGTGCTTAGCAGCCAAGAATCTAAAGGATCGAGCACCCTTCCTAGGCTTTCTGATTCTTGGAATCCTTGCCACCGCTTTACCTTCAGAGCTCAGGTTTCTGCTGGGTGTGTAAGCAGTTATCATTGTTTGAAGTTATTGTGGACCTTTTTTGCCACAATATGGTGGCAGTGGCACATTGTCTTACTCTTAAACAGTATTTGTTTTTTCCACTGGTAGCCAGTGCAATCTGGCTAGGGCTTTTGATATGGATGTTCTTTTGGGGAGATCCAACACTAGGCGGGCTGCTGCATTTTATAGCGATTGCAGCTTTATTAGTCTTTTTTAGATGCCCCTAGATATAGGACATTTCCGTAGTCAATCTGAGAGGTGACCATGGCATGTACTATAGTTTTCCCGGCATTGACAGGTAATAGGTCGAGGACCTTCCTCGGGACGTTTAGTGTCCCAAAGCATTTACCTGTAACTTTGCAGATTTGACTTTCACAATGTCAGGTCGGAGTCGAGTCTGACTCCAAGATTTTTGACTTCTGTTTTAGGAGTTGGAAGTTGGCCAAGTGTCTCAGGCCACCATGCTGACGACCAGACAGATAGAGCTTTTCCCACTATTATCACCTCAGTTTTGCTGCCATTGAATTTCAGGCAATTATTGGACATCCATGCTGTTACCTTCTCTAGGCATTGGGAAAATTGGTGGGCAGTGAGTTCCGGGTTTTTCGACAATGTGATAATTAGCTGAGTATCGTCAGCATAGGACACAATGGACACCTTGTGACCTTCCACTATATTGGCAAGTGGCTCAATGTATAAGTTAAACCACGTGGGGCTTAGGATTGAGCCCAGGGGAACTCCCTGTAACATGGGAAAGCTCTTGGATGGATGGGCATCTTGTGTGACCTGGAAATGCCGTGATGACAAAAAGGACACCATCCAGCAGGGAGCCATGCCCCTGACAACATATGTCTCTAATCTATGGCCTTGGATAGAGGGTATGGCCTTGGTGACAAGACTGGAAAGCAATCATAATCCTTTGTGCCTTACCTTGATTGATTTGTATGGTTGGATCACCCTTAATTCCACTCCCATGCCATTACTAAAGCTATTGTCCCTGCAAAAGATATGCATAGGCTGAAATGGCACCAGGTAATTGATCGCCCAATATTTTATTGGCTATTAGATTAGACTTGGAAGGAATTTTGTCCAAACTTGGCAGGGACTCTCACTATGAATAAACATCAGTACCTTCACTGAGCTACATATTAATTTTTTGAAACACATTTTGGCTTATTTCTTTGTCCACAAACACCATTGAGTAGCGAGTGAACCAGGTCCTGTTCTTGGATTAACAAGGACTGTAGGAAGGTGTGTAATTTGTTAGCCGCTGCCATAAGAAAGAAGGATTTGATCCATATCCCTACTTTGAGAAAAGCTGATAAGATAGCCCAGGAGAAAGCAAAGAGGGAATGGGCTGAATCGAAATGGGAAAATCTAAAAGAGGCTAGTATTGCTAAAGATTCAACCATCTTTTTGTTCTTAGTGACATGGGCGGTGTAATGGCGCTGCGGCTCCTCCTACAAATGGCATCGCCCCGCTGGATTTGGTAGCACATTTTACAAAATGATATACCATCTGGTAGCTCAGTTTCTACAGAAGGTGAACTTACTATCATACAATGCCCTGTCTCCTCAGCTTTTTCCTTTGGAATGAGGACATTCCTAATGCCCTGGATGTTACTGTATTTGGCCGTGCTGCAGGACCAGATGGCATTCCAGATGATTTATTTAAACATGACAGAGACAACTGGATCACAGATCTACATGCCCTGGCCAATGCTCTTGTGAAGGGTGCTCCTATCCCAGATTCTTTGAAGGGTGCAGAAGTGATTCCAATCTATAAGATGGGCTATAGATGTCTTCCGGGTAACTATCGCCCAATTGGTTCGATAGACTGTGCTAAGAAAATATTCAGCCAATTATTGATCAATAGAATTCAAGTGTGTATCACTGATAATGACAAACTGTCTCCCTACCAGACTGGCGTCCGGCAGATTGACCGGGTATTTCGTTTTTTGCTTATTTATTGGAAGGTTGTTGTTATTGGCAGAGGCAGCTTGTATGTTTTTTTGTCAACCTTAAGTCAGTCTTCAATGTTGTCTCTCATCACAAGCTGTGGGAGGTCCTTGGGGACATAGGTATGTCAATCATCATCCTTGCTTTGATTGATTCACGAGGAAAATGATTCCAGAATTCGCTGGAGTAATGAGGGGCAGCTCACTAATGGGATTCCCATTGACAAAGGTGTTCAGCAGAGATGTAATGAGATCCCACCTTGTTTTCCCTTTATTTGAATGATGTTGTACGTTCTCTTCTGCAATACTCTGTAGATGCACCTTTGTTGGCTTCAGCCCAAATGACTTTATTGTTTTTTGCAGATGACACCCTAAACATTTTCAAATCTCCTAGCGGGCTCCATCGCCTGCTGTTGCGGTTTCAGGAATTTTGCCCCACACAAGGTTTGAAAATTAATAGGGATAGGACTACATTTATGTCGTTCAACCAACACAATCCTTTCAAGGCAAAATATCATTAGGGACTACTGTTCTTGAGAGGGTCAACTCCTTCGATTATTTGTTGATCAACCTGTCATCAAACATGTCCTGGAAACTTCATATGGGTAGAATGACCATGAAACATAAGCAGATTGCAGATGTAATCTGCTGCAAAGAGCACTTATCATCCTTTATCAAACCCATAGCCCCTGCTCTTGAAACAAATACAGCCAACGCTGTGGTTTCTGCTCTTTATGGCTCAAAATTAAGGGGTTTTACTAGTTGCACAGGCTTAACACACTCAGAAAATAGATTTGTAAGGAACTTGGTTCAGCTTCCACTTAATACCCTGCTACTCACCATCATGCTTGATATGGGCAGGAGGACAACAGCTCATACGGCAAGATGGCGGCCCCCGCTATTTTGGAGAAGGTTCTGGTCAATTGTGGATCTTTCCCTTTCGGCCACAGCCTTGTTACATAGTTTTATAAAGCGCACAGCTACCCAACAGGACCTCCCGGCGCTAAGTAGGACACAGACAAAGCACAGACAGGATAAGGAGTTTATACCTGACTGTAAAGGAAAGTCTTTAAATTCTTGCTAATAATGAGTGGCACATCCTAAGTTCAATTGGAACAGCTTGGAAGTGAAGCATGTTGACAGATTCAACAAAAGTAGCTGGTTCTCCCACATCAAAAAAATGTTTTTTTGGAAAAGTCTGAAAGATTGGTGGGAGACACCATCCTATTAACCTGTGCCTTTAAAAAAAGCAGCTGAAAAAGTAGTATTGGAACCGGGTGATGCAATCTGTTGTTCATCAGCTGCGAATGCAACACTGATGGGGGAATTTTGAGATTTCAAATGTACCAGTGCTTTTGAACACTGCTGGGACATGATATCTACCCCACCTGATATGAAACTGTACTTCCAATTGAGGGTCGGCACGATCCCCTCTGAGATCATTCACCAGTAAGTCGTGAAGGAGGGGGATGGGCAATGTAAATGTTAAGTTTGAAAATGCATTGTTTATTTTGGTAGATAATGCTTTCTCTTTAGAATGCAATGTAAATGCTTTCTTTTCACAATGCATCGTATATTTTCATTGGTTGTTCACATTTCCTTCTTTCACTTGTGAATTGCTGTTTCCCTAAGGAAGGGGGATGTGTTATACTTAGCTTTGGTGCTTTCCCTGCTACTCAGCTGGTGTGGCTCTTGGAATGCCTGATGACATCATAGAATCCTGGGTGCCTGGTTTGTGTGGAGTGGCAGTTGAAGGCAGGCATGCTGAGTGGCAGGGAGGCCGCTCCTGATGGGGTATTTGTTATCATCTTAACTTATTTACTTGAACCTGAACTTGGAACTAAGCTTTATTAAATCCAGCGTGTGATATATACCTGGCTCAAGGACTTCATTATTTACAACAAAGTGGGCCTTAAATAATGCGGGCTTGCGTCCCACTTGTAGCAATGCGGTGGAAACCGTTGCTCGTGTTTTTCTTGGGTTGTCCTGCCTATGCTTCTCCACGTCGGACTTTGATAAAGCCCTTGTGTAAACAACTGGACATACGTCATTATAGTCTTGTGATGAGGATCCTGAGTACTGGTGCTCGCCCTTGGCACGTTTGCACCATTGCCAAACTTCTAGGGCAATTTTGGTATATAAGAAGGAAAGCATTAAGGGGCAGATTTACAAGGAACTGACACATCTGCATAGATGCATCAGTTTCCTTGCAACTGTGCCAAAAGTCCTAGTGCCACTTTGGATGCTCTGTATTTACAATACAGTTGCTCATGAAAGTGACGCAAACCCAGCAAAGCGCCACAACAGATGGGTGAGTCCCATTCAAAAAGCGCTGCGTCTAACTGAGCAGGTGTAGATTTCACTGTGCCAGTTCTACGTGGCTTTTTGCGTGGGAACGCCCACCAAGCATACATTATACCTGACGCAGGTATAATGTCACGCACAGCTTTACAATGCGATGCATCTCCCTAGATGCTTCACGTTGTAAATTGGCCACAAGTTTTACACCGCCGCTGCATCACAAAAGTGACGCAATGGCGGCGCAAAAGTGTCACAATCCGCTTGTAAATCTGCCCCTAAGTATGTAGGAAACACTATGCCGACCGCTATAAAGGTTTAATCCTAGAAATGTTTATTGTACCATAGCTTCAGGAGCACCTGACGATTTTTATCCGATTAATTCTCTTACAATGAATTTTTTATATTGACACTGTAAGCTTTTTGTATGGTTCGTATGTTTAACGAAGATTTTCTGCCGAAATAAAGGGGCATATCATCAAGGGGGGCGATAGGCAATTTTTGCCGCTTTAGTGGCCGTTTTTTCGGCCCCTAAGCGGCGAAAATTCTCCCGCCCTATTAGCAAGCTGTCGCTAACAGCAATTAGCGACAGCTTGTAGGCGATAGTGAGCGGTTTTGGGGCCCGCTTTGCATGTCAGCGATATTTATCGCTAATGACATGCAAAGTGGGCGTACCCAACCTGTTAGCGACTGAAAGCAGTCGCTAACATTGCTATCGCCTATTAGCAAGGCAGGCAAAGCGATGAAATATCTCCAAATACTAACACCTGCCCAGACCAGTTCTTAGCCATGTTATCCAATGGGAGGTGGATAACATGGCTAAGAGCATTTCATATTCACGCATTTCGCCGCTATCGCCAGGTATTTTATCACTTTTGAGATAAACGTTGCTATAGCACGTTATCTCAACGATAAAATCCGCCAATGCTTGGCGATAGAAAAATTGTCGCTAAGCCTATTTAGCGATAATTTTCCGCTAGTTGTTGGTAATATGCCCCAAAGTTTTAAAAGGTAAATATCAAAATACCAGCTTCCAGATCTAGTGGCAAAAAACCTTCTAAAACTACCGAAAGAGTTGGTAGAATAGAAGGTTGATCACCCTTTGCTGAAGCAGGCTCTATATTGATCACTTTTTCAGAGATGGCTCAGACTTACTATGGCTTTAAGTTGACACAAAGCAACGTAAGCGGCACGTGGTATTCACCATCCCGCATGGACGGTGTTTTGCACTGGAAGGGTTCCTTTTTCTTAGCTCAACAAATGATTTGCCTGCTTTGTGTTGCTTTTACTTAAGAGGGAGTTATTATTGGGGTGGGTCAGTGCAACCACCTCCAGGTTTTGATACAAAGCCTCTTCTACTAACATGGCCAGACAGGGTTTTGCACCAAAACTTAACACCTATTTGAAGCGGATGTTAAGGTGGAAAAATATGTTAATTTCGCATAAAAGAACAGCACATTGCATGTGTGTTGCAGTGCACAGAAGGGATCCACTGTGCATCTTCCTGAGTTTGTCTAGGCATAGGAATCCGTACCGGAAGGGTATGACTCTAGAACAAATCCCATGGTAGACTGTGCGCTCACCTCTGTGTCAGGGTACACAGCTCTGTCTCGTGCAAGGCTGCTCTGTCAGAGCAGCAGCAAAAGGGGTGACAGTTGCAGCAGGGCAGTGTTGGCACATACGGCTCAGCACTGTGGGGCATATTATCAACAACTTGCGATATTTATCGCTAAATGGGCTTAGCCAGTATTTTTTTAACGCCAAGCATCGCCGGATATTATCGCAGAGATAACGTGCTATTAGCAATGTTTATCTCTAAAGCAATAAAATAACCGGGCTTAGCGGCGAAATGCGGGAATAATGTAATGTAATGATGATACTTGTAAAGCGCACTGTTACCCCATCTCGGGGTGTCCTGGCGCTGAAGACCGCTGGGGAACCCGTCCTGGCTTTCCCTGTGAGATGGTCCCTTCTGGGTATCTCCAAGGTGAAACCAGGCATCCCCGGCGTCTGTGGGGGGCCGTTGTAGAGATGAGGCAAGCTTAATGCCCAGAGTTGCCGAGTGTGATCCCTGGTTAGAGTAGGCACCGAGGTGAGAATTATCAAGTCCGTTGACCCTGGTTCACGACCCTGCCGCGTCGATATCACTGGTAATCCAGCGATATTCATGCATTACCGCTAACAGGGACTTAGCCATAATATCCAACTCCCATTGGATATAATGGCTAAGAACTGGTCTGAGCAGGCGTTAGTTTTTGCAGCAAGGCAGGCGTAGCGATGGAAATATTCGCGCTAAGCGCGAATATTTCCATCGCTACGCCTGCCTTGCTAATAGGCGATAGCCACGTTAGCAACTGCTTTCAGTCACTAACAGGTTCGATACGCCCACTTTGCATGTCATTAGCGATAAATATCGCTGACATGCAAAGCGGGCCCCAAACCGCTCGCTATCACCTACAAGCTGTCGCTAACTGGTGTTAGCAACAGCTTGCTAATAGGGCGATAGAATTATCGCCGCTTAGCGGCCGAAAACGGCCGCTAAAGCTGCGATAATCACATATCGCCCGCCTTGGTAATATGCCCCTGTGTTCTCTTATGCAACGCAACGTAGACATTTGGTTGCTGAACTGAGTTGCATGAAAAATTGGTAACTCCGGGTCTAAGACTGAAGCACCTGCTGTTGCCTTTCAGAAAGAGGATTCAAGCTATCCTTTTGTGATCACAGCAACAAAGAAGCATTCTTCATTAAGTTGCCCTTGGGCAGTTAGTGATATATTAATTACTGTGAATGGCTGCTTGCACACCCTTTCGCAATGCACCAGGAGACTTCAGCTGTGTGATCTTGGGACACAGAGTTCTGGTGAGAGACAAGACAATGGTTCTAGGGCGGTCCTCCTCAGCGGGGAAAATGGAAAGGACAGACTGCAGTGCCAGCTTCCTGGAGTTTCACAACAGGTGAATAAAGAGATAAAGAGACAAATGTCCCTCCATTGAGTCTTGCAACATGGCCTTTGTGTCATCATTTTTATTAGGTATCTAGTACAAAAGAACACGAGAATGAGAAAAGAGCACATTGTGATACAAAGTCTAGATTGCAACGTGTTGGATATATATATATATATGTTTTTAGTTCTCATGTAATGTTGATGATCCTTTCTATTTTTCATAGATGCACTTTCCTAGCATATCCTCTTTGATTGACTTGATTATGTAAGTTTGAGGTCTCTCGTTCAGGAGCCTCCGCTCTGCTGCTAGTTATTATAATATATTTGCCTTTTTTTGCACAACTATGTATCATCACACAGCACTTCTTTGCACTTCTCAGACCAACATGGCAGAACCTTGCAGTTTAAGTTCCATAGGGTTCCTACTTCTAGGCCTACATTTAAGGTACGCGATGACCAGATATCAGTATCTATTGATTTGGGCTGCTTTTTTGTAATTTTTCCGTTTGTAAAAACACTTGCACTTTATATGGACATATCTTGCATAGAGGCACTGATTATATTTTATTATTCTGAGTATGGCATCTTAACCACTATTTATTCTAGTTGTAGTGATGATCTGTCATCCTATTGATTTCGGTACATGATTCATAAACTTTGTTTTTTAGGCTAATTTTGGGAACTTGACAAGAGTTAACCTCTCCATTTTGGGAGTGGCCTGATTTCCGAATGTGCTATATTAATTATAATGTTTTTGGCTATTTAGCTTTTAAATATGCTACATTTGCACACTATAGAAATGTGTATGAATTATGTACATATTTTAGAATGTGTTTAATTTGGACACATTTTAAAACAAAGCTACTGCACATTTACACGCTGTTCTGCCTTAGTCTGTTGTTTATGTTCACTGTTCACACTTTGTTGTCGGCCAGTTTATTTTCTACAGCTGGTTGGGCTTTTAAAACACTTTATAAACGCAAAGTCTGTTGGGGTGCGTCATTTGACCAAGCTCCTTTGTGGAGTGAAATGCTTCAGGGAAGGCACTTGTCTTGTTATGCCAGATTAAACAAGTTACACTGATTGCACCTTAAATCTTTGTGTTGGTCATGATTTAAAGGAGTACTGAAGAGGTCCGCACCTGCATTTGTCCGCCTAGCACTTGGCGGTCAGGAGTTTTACTGTGTATATATATATATATATATATATATATATATATATATATATATATATATATATATATATATATATATATATATATATATATATATATATATATATATATATATATATATATGTAGAATTCAAAAGATGCTCTGCTTCGAAGGATCACACAACTGCAGGTAAGTTTTCACTTATGTTTATTGCTTTGCCGAGTTAGAAAAGCCATCCGTCATTGTTTCACTCGTCCCAACGCGTTTCAGTGCTTCCTGCACTTTCATCAGGGGAACATGGCTGGGCGGATGTGAATGGCAGCGTCCGTCTTCTTTTGGTAAAAAACACGGAGTGTACTTTGTAGTACAGGATCCCTTGCGCAGCATTCTGGGATTAATAGTTCAGCCAAAAGTTCATAACCATAGTGGGTTCCGCCAGGGCATGTGTAATTTACAAGTTGCAGTGTCCTATTTTCGGCTCACCATCTGATTAGGTGCTTCAGTGCACCCCGGTTGTGCTTTTCTCCTCGGTAATTTTCGCTCCTGCAGTCACCTAAGTGAACAGGGAATTCCCTGTACATGGCTCCTCCACCGACGGCTCCCTCCTCCTTTCCGAGGCGGTGCTTCCTTCCACGATGCAGCTGTCGTGCAAATATGTAGAATTCGAAAGATGCTCTGCTTCGAAGGATCACACAACTGCAGGTAAGTTTTCACTTATGTTTATTGCTTTGCCGAGTTAGAAAAGCCATCCGTCATTGTTTCACTCGTCCCAACGCGTTTCAGTGCTTCCTGCACTTTCATCAGGGGAACATGGCTGGGCGGATGTGAATGGCAGCGTCCGTCTTCTTTTATATATATATATATATATATATATATATATTACCTACTGGCGGTCGCCAGTAGGTATATATAGTTAGGACCTATTTTCCATAGGAAATCCGCAACATTCTATTGGGAATAACTATGGCGCTGGTTGATGAATCTTCGCAAATTTCTCGAAGAAGATGGCCCGCTCCACTCCTTCCCTGAAAGTTTTGGGGGGATTCGTCAAGTGGGGGCTGAGAAAAAAGGGGGGTCCCAAAATGTGTTTTCCCCATGTTATTTTCCATACGACGATTAGACATGGCTACAGCCAGAACGGCCGAACAGATTTACACCAAATTTGGCAGAGAGGTAGAGTTCAGTTCGCAGATCACGCTTTTGCGTAAATGGTGTAAATCCCTCCAGTAGTTCCTGAGAAAATCAAAAGGAAAACATTTCATATATATGGGCGGAGCCTAACCACACATCTCATCGTGAGATCTGATTGGCTGTTAGCACTTCATCCAAGAAGTGTTGGCAGCCATCTTGGGACCAATATACATGATAGCACCTCATTAAAAAGCAGTGCAGTTAATAGAAGGTTTTAGGACTTTAGTTATATTATAAATCATTTGTTGATGGTACCATACTCATTTTAGGAATTGTGATGTGTTCTAAGGTGATTTTACCATGTGAAAAAGCCTTCTGCTGGGATATCATGAATCATGTTTGAAAGAAAACTATTTTCTTATGCTTTTCCCACAGTGGTTGGGAAGGGGATCTATAAGCTAAGCTTAAAGCATATTTTCTGTAAATTCACATTATCTTTCTCAGTCATGTGAGAATGAAGTCTGACATTCTCAGTAAAACATGTACATCCAATAAGGACAGAGACTGTCAGTTGATTCATTTGTGTTCTACTGCAGCCTCCTAGAGTGTCCTAAAAAGCAACTAGAGCGCTAACAGTCCCACTTATTACAAAGGTATGGCACACCTGAAGCCATCTTGATTGGAATAAAGTGGTAACTCTTAAAACATTTAATTTCAAAAGAAACAAAATGAGGGGGTATATTTTGCCATAGAATGTATGATTAGTGCTGCAGAAAGAAAAATTAGGGCACATTTCGAGTGACTTCTCAAATCCTCTTCTATTTCATTAAAAAATTCTGACATGCAGTCTCCCAAGATGGCCACCAGAGACAAAAGAGCCCAAATGTAGCCCAAATATCACCCAAATGTAGCCCAAGTATAGCCCAATGACAGAATGTCCCAGAGTGTTCTAAAGAACAACTAGAGCGCTAACAGTCTTACTTATGACAAAAGTATGGCACACCAGAAGCCATCTTGATTGGAATGAAGTGGCAAGTCTGAAAACATTTAATTTGAAAAGGAAGAAAATGAGGGGGTTCATTTTGCCATAGAAAGTATGATTAGTGCTTCAGAAAGAAAAATTAGGGCACATTTTGAGTGACTTCTCAAATCCTCCTCTATTTCATGAAAACAATTCTGACATGCAGACTGAAATATGCACTTTGAATGCCAGCAGCAGACTTCCCTGGTGAGCAGTAGCTTTACTACAGTGATCTAATGAGCAACTAGAGTGCTAACATTCAGAATTTATGGCAAATGTGTGACACATCTGAATGCCTTCTTGATGGAAACAAAGTAAACAAGCATTGAAAATGCTATAGATCTCGCCCTCGTTTAAGTTAAAGCAATTCTGTTTGTAATGAGGTGGCTTTTTAGCTTTTGCTTTTATTAGTGTTTTTCAAACTTTCATGTAAATAACATGCATATGTATGCATATATGTATATGTATGCATGCATTCATATTTGTATTTATATAGATATGCAGATTATATATGTTTATATATGTATGTACTAGCAGCCCGTCCCGACCTTGTCCGGGTGCTTTCAGGCTTCCCCCTACCCCCGCCTGCCCAAACATTGCCCAGCAGCCCTTGCCCCCGCGCGCCCAGTCCCCCGCCTGCCGCCTGGCCCGACCCTCGCCTGGAGGTGTTAGTCCCCGTCCCCCTCCTGCCCCGACCCCCGCCTGCCCCGACATTGCCTTTAGTAACTCCCCGTCCCCCGCCTGGCCCGACACCCGCCTGCTTACCTCATTCTCCGCTCCTGAGTTGACAGGTCCTCGCCGCACTGCTCCTCACCGCCTGTCCGCCGCCCCTCCTTCCCCGCGCCATGTCCGCCTCTTCGCTGGTCTCTCACCGCCGCTGGCCTGTCCGCTGCTGCTCACGTGACCACTCCTCCCCCGCGCCATGTCCGCCGAGCCTCTGACGCCGATCTGACGCCGCTCCTCGACGTGAGCACGCACGTCGCGGCCGGCGCTACTTTGGGGGGACTATTTTTTTTCTTTATTATATTTTCAAATAAGATTTTTTTGTAAAGTTTATATAGCCTATAACCATCTGCACACCCTGCCGATTTCTACAGTGTATCGGGTGTGTAGATTGGCGAAGTGGTTCCCGCGTTTACTTGCCTCAAAGCCTGCAAGTTTCTCCTTTATTATAGTAGTATAGATGTAACAAAAAGATGTTAATATGTCACTTCTGTTCTTGGATTTTCGTCACAATAAAATACACTGAACATAATCTTCACAAACGTTATTTACAAAACTTTAAGCTATTGCCATTATAAATTACAATAACTTTTATTTAAGTATTAATTATTGAAAAGAAATTAAAAGCCATTGTTATTTGTAATATCAATACATGTAAGTCACGTAAATACAACACATATTGCATTACAAATGCTATAGGAGTCACATTTGCGAAAGGTATAACTATTGGCATTGTAAATGACAAAGCTATTAATTTAGCTATTTTCAAATACAAAACATAAATACAAAATTTGTAATTTACAATACCAATAGCCCAAACTTTCCTAATGTGAGACCTATTGCATTGCAAATGCTTGTTTCTAACACTTCCCTGCCACACACACACACCACCACTGCCCCGTATCAGCCACCACTAACCTCAACGCCTCGTCTGGGGTAGCAAGCACTTTATAAATGCAATTACAATTACACCTCGGGCATCTGGGTGTTATGCACTCCACGTACAGCTAGCTGTCCTATGTTTTTTACCCCTACATGTTCAGCACTCTGCCTTATTAACCCTTCGCATCATACACTGCCTCTGTGTTCCTCTTCCCCAACTTGCCTCTGTCCTGTAGAGGCCTCGCATAGTTTTGTAAAATTTCTCTAAGACCCTACATTTCCACTCCCGGACGTTCCTTTAACAACATATTGTAGTTTCAAACTTAAGCCCACAGTGTGCAGATGACATTACATAAAACTACAATTCCCAGAATGACATTTTGTTCAGGGACAGAACAGGACGGACACTGTTCTGACACAGAGTCTTCTGGTAGCTGTGGCTGCGCACAGTCCTCCTACTGCTACTAAGCGCTGTGCAGTCCCCCCCCCCCCCGAAGCCCCCTCCTCGAGCAGCTGTGTTGCTCAGACTGGGAAGGAGAGACTTTGATGTTCTCTGCACGGGCTTATTTCCTCGGGTGTAATTGCAGCCGCTGAGCGCGGCAACAGGCGGTTTAATTAATGAGATATAATTCAGCACTTGCCGCACTAATTGATGACAGCTATAAAGTGCTGTTATCAGGCTGGGGGTAGGGAGAGGAGATGGGGAAATAGACAAGGCAAGGAAAGAGGGATATGGGGAGGCAAAGAGGGAAGGGGGAGAGAAGAGCCGAAGAGAGGTAGATACAGAAAAGGAGAAAAAGGATATAGCGAAGGGAGGCATAATGAAGGCACCGCCTCTGTAACCTTGTGGATGCTGGTCTCTCACCGCCGCTGGCCTGTCCGCTGCTGCTCATGTGACAGCTTGTCGTACATGTTGTGTCAGCCATGGGACACTGGGTCATGTTAGTATGTTTACTATGTTTATTATGCAGCGTCACACCGCATCACCATAGCAACACCATTCTGTATATAGGTGACGTCACCGGTACTTGGTGACAGATGACAGCTGACACTCGTTAACGCTAGTTGTTATCCCGCTACCGCGGGTCCTTGTTGATTAATAAATCATCTTAAATACACCTTGCTACCTGTCTTCATTGGTGTATGCTACAATTGGCGACGAGGGTTCGTTCAACAAGGGCCAGCGGAAATATTGATGATCGGCGATGATTTATGATCGAGATCTTATTGATGAAAATAAATGCGGGAGTGAAGTTGAAGGCGTCTAAACGGAGTGAGTACGCGAAGGAAGAGCAAGCGCTGACAAGAGAAAGTATTTTGAGGAAACGCTATTGTTCGGCACCGCGTAAATTAATAAGCTCTGACTAATGTGTACGCGAAGATTGCGAAGAAGAAGTGCAGCGTAAAGTGTTTGTGAAGCAACTGAAGGAAATTAAGTCAGGCCGCAGCGTTGAGGAAAAGTCTGACTAAAAGTATTTTGTAATCGGCGCTTCGTGACATCCAGCTGAGGCGTCAGTCAGTTACCTCAGCTGAGTCGCGTGAAGCATGCCGGTAGTGCAATCTGATTGGTAGATGGCTGCGCACGTCATCAACGTAAACAGCGTGCGGCCATCTTTGGAGTTTCTCAATCAGGAGATCGAGTGCATGAGAAACAAAGCGCACGTTGAAAGGAAAAATCGCGCACAAGTAAAAAGGATCTGAGGAGAAACGTGCAAGTGTACAAGTAAGCCACCGAATAAAATCGGAACTAAAGTAAAGTGGTCTACGACCTGTGCTTTGACAAAATAGTCGACAAGGCAGGAAATAAATAAGTTTTGGCATGGCAGAGTGTAACAATACATGTGCCCCTCCTCGTTTTCTGGATGAGCCTGGAAAACCCACTATGAAGTGGAAGAAGTGGGTAAGGGCATTCGAGAATTACATAATTTCAATAGATGGAAAAGCTTTCGATGCTGAAAGGAAATGTTCCTTGTTGTTTGGACTATTGGGTAAAGCGGGGCAAGACATTTTTGACAGTTTACCTGAGTATGAGAGTCCACCAGGAACATTCATACCAATGAATGAGTATCAGGAAGCGCTAAAAAGATTGGAGAGGCAATTTGATGAAGAAATTAATATAATGTTTGCCAGGCATAAATTTGCTCAAAGGAAGCAGCAGGAGGGGGAGTCTGTCGAAGACTATGTTGCATGTCTAAGAGTTTTAGCCGTAGAATGCGAATATGAGGAAATGACTGATGTATACATAAGAGACCAAATAGTATTTTACTGCTACACGAGGAAGGTGCAGGAGAGATTGTTAGCTTGCAAAAGGCCAAGCTTGCAAGAGGTCATTGATATTGCTAGAGGTATCGAAAGATCCTTGACTTCTACCAAAGAATTGTCTTCTACAGGAAATAATGCTAATGTATTTTACTTGCAGGAGAAGAAGAAAGGGGATGGTAAGACAAATGAAAGAAATATGAATGAAAGAAAGGTGGGAGGTAAGCAGTTGTGCTGTTTTAGATGTGGTTCTAGTGAACACCTAGCTGACTTTAAAAACTGTCCAGCAGTAGGTAAAAAATGTATAAAATGCAAGAGGTATGGTCATCATTCCACCTTATGTAAAACTAAAAGGATAAGCAATAGCACAAGCATAAACACGGTAGGAAATTTTGATGAAGAAATGTGTGCGAATATCATGTTGTACATAGAAATGGAGGATGGGAAGATAAAGGGTCCCATTAGTGATGTAAAAATTGGGGAGGTTGAATTAAAGTTTACTGCTGATTCTGGTGCCCCAATAACTACTATATCTGATACCCTTTTCGAAGAAAAATGGAAAGACGTGCAGTTGACTGAATCTGATATGAACCCAAAAGCCTTTGGAGAGAAGGATATAAATATGTTGGGGTATTTCATTGACACCGTAACCTTTAAAGGGAGAGTGATCGAGACAAAGGTCTATGTAGCAGAGAAGGGGAGAATACTTGTAGGATGGAGAGATTTAGCCCAGCTGGGGGTAGTATTGGTGCCGGGAGCAAAAGACCCTGTGATTTTACGAGAGGAAGGGATGAACAGCATTTGTGTGGAGAGAGAAGAGTGTACAAAGAATGATACTGTTCTGGCCAAAGTGAAGGAGTATGTACAATCCAATTGGCCACATGTGAGGAATCTACCAAAGGAGCTTAAAAATTATCAGCAAGTGAGCGATGAATTAACTCTAGAAAATGGTTTCCTGAAAAGAGGTGAAGTGTTTGTGCCGCCATTAGGACTCAGACAGAAGATAATCCAGATGGCTCTTAGAGGGCATCCTGGCACAAACGCCACAAGAAATGTTCTAAGAATGTACTATTGGTGGCCAGGAGTGGACAGTGAAGTTAGGAACCTTGTAGACAAGTGTGAGCAATGTTTGAAGTCAGACAAACATTGGAGAATGGAGAAAAATGAGCTGCAGATAGTGCAAATCCCTGATGGACCCTGGGCCAAAGTAGCAATAGATTTTGCTGGACCCTTCAATCTGCTACAAGATGAATGCAAATATTTAATAGTTTTAACGGACTACTACACTAAGTGGGTGTGTTACAAGTTTGTGAAGGTGATTACAACCGAAGTGGTAATAAAATTCCTGGAGAAAACCTTTGAAAGAGAAGGGCAACCAAAAATTATAGTGTCTGATAATGGATCACAACTGGTATCACGTGTAATGGTAGAATTCTTGGAAAAACGTGGTATAATACAGGAGAAAACACCTCTGTACAGCCCCAAGAGCAATGGTCAAGTAGAGAGGATCAACAGATTCTTTAAAGAAGGAATCCAGATGGCAATTGCGAATGACATGGATGTCAAGGAGTTTATTAAAGTAAAAATAAATGCATATAATAATACACCCAAGGAAGCAACAGGGTTTACACCATTTTTCCTGATGAGAGGAAGAGTATGCAACAGTGTCATAACACCAAAAATAGGTGAATGGAAAGCAACAGCTGTTGAAGCAAGACAAGTATGTGAAAAAGAACTCAATGTGAGAGAGAGCATAATGTGTAAACAAATGAAGAATAAGGCTTATTCTGATAATGTGAATTGAGCTAAAGATAAAGTCATAGCACCTGGGGATTGGGTGCTAGTAAGGAAGCCTGGTCTGGTTGCCAAAGGAGAGTCTAAGCTTAGCAGACCAATGAGAGTTGACAGAGCAACTGGAGGAGCTGTGCTAGTTGAAGGTGATGGATGGCGCAATAAAGATGATGTGGTAAAACTGAAACTTGGTCAAGAACAGATCATAATGGGAAATGCAGGAAAAGAAGAAGGAGGCCTAAATGACAGTGTTCTAGAGTGGGATGATACGTCTAGTAACCAAGATAGGTCATATACCAGTGTCAGTCAAAGAGCATCTGATGTTTCAGATGAAGGTTTTACTAGATACTCTTCTGGTCCCAAGGACACTGCTTTGGTGCGGGATGAGCCAAGGAGAGACAATGGTGTGGAAGACAATGAGAGTACTGCAACAGGCATGAATGATGTTGATGGCAGCATAACCGGGAGACAGCTTTCCAGAACGGGCAGAGTGGTCAAATTGCCTACCAGGTTTAATGACCTGGTAGCCAACCTCACCCTATGGTTGTCCAACACCGCCGACACCTTAGCTCCACTGAAAAAACGTCAAAGCAAACCTGGCAGCAAGAAGGCCTCATGGTTCAACGACGATCTCAAGAAGTCCAAGAAGCTCTGCCGCTCCCTCGAAAAGGCCTGGAAAAAAGACCCAACCACCAGCACCAAGGACGCCTTCAAAAGCGCCACCCGCACTCACCACCAACTGATCCGAAAAGCCAAGAAAACAGCATTCAAGGATCGACTTGACAACAACGCCCACAACAGCAAGGAACTTTTCAACATCGTCAAGGAATTTTCCAACCCCTCGGCCAACTCCAACGACATCACCCCCTCTCAAACCCTCTGCGACTCCCTAGCCTCTTTTTTCCACAACAAGATTGCAGACATCCACAACAGCTTTAACAACCAACCCGGAAACCAACCCACCCTACCATCTCCTGAACCTCCTCCCCCAGTGAACACCCTTAACGCTTGGAACCCAATCTCCACTGAGGACACCATCCGCATGATGAATTCCATCCACTCAGGATCCCCCACAGACCCTTGCCCTCACCACATCTTCAACAAAGCAGACTCCGTCATAGCACCGCACCTCCGAGACGTCATCAACTGCTCCTTCAACTCCGCTATCTTCCCTGAAGACTGGAAACACGCTGAACTCACCGCCCTTCTGAAAAAACCAACAGCAGACCCCACCGAACTCAAAAATTACCGCCCCATCTCGCTTCTTCCATTCCCGGCCAAAGTCATCGAGAAAGCCGTCAACAACCAGCTCGCCGCCTTCCTCGAAGCCAACAAATCACTCGACCCCTCACAATCTGGCTTCCGAGCAAAACACAGCACTGAGACCGCCCTCATCGCAGCAACAGACGACATTCGAACTCTACTGGACAATGGAGACACAGTCGCCCTCATCCTTCTCGACCTCTCTGCAGCATTCGATACAGTCTGCCACAGCACCCTCTTACAACGCCTCAATAACATCGGAATTCAAGGAAAAGCACTTGAATGGATCACCTCGTTCCTCACCGGAAGAACCCAGAGAGTCCGCCTTCCTCCGTTCAAGTCCGAGGCCTCTGAAGTCATTTGCCGCGTACCACAAGGATCCTCACTCAGCCCCACCCTCTTCAACGTATACATGAGCCCCCTCGCGGCCATCGCACGCCAACACAACCTCAACATCATCTCTTACGCGGACGACACTCAACTGATGAATGAATGAAAGAAGTTGCCGAATGGATGAAACAAAGTCGTCTGAAACTGAACTCAGACAAAACAGAAGTCCTCATCTTAGGTACATCCCCCTCTGCATGGGACGACTCTTGGTGGCCGGAAGCCCTTGGAAAAGCACCCATCCCGACAGACCACGCACGGAACCTTGGCGTCATCCTGGATTCTTCACTCTCAATGAACAGACAAGTCAGCGCCGTATCCTCTTCCTGCTTCAACATTCTTCGCATGCTCAGAAAAACATTTCGCTGGATCCCCTCCGAAACAAGGAAAACAGTCACCCACGCTCTGGTCACGAGCCGGCTGGACTACGGAAACACCCTCTACGCAGGCACCACCGCTAAACTCCAGAAGAAACTCCAACGAATCCAAAACGCCTCAGCCAGGCTCATATTAGACATCCCACGCAACGAACACATCTCTGGTCACCTTAAAGACCTCCACTGGCTACCCGTCAATAAGAGGATCACTTTCCGTCTGCTTACCCACGCACACAAATCACTCTACGACATCGGACCAGATTGCCTCAACTCTCGACTGTCCTTCTACACCCCCTCCCGCCAACTACGTTCTTCCAGCCAAGCCCTTGCCACGATACCTCGCATTAACAAGACCACCATGGGAGGCAGATCCTTTTCATACCTGGCTGCTAAGACATGGAATTCACTCCCCGCATACCTTCGCCTCACCCAGAACCACCTAGCGTTCAGAAAGCAGCTTAAAACGTGGATATTTGACAAATAATCCTCCTCCCCTCCTAAGCGCCTTGAAACCCGCTGGGTATGTAGTGCGCTATACAAATTTTATGACTTGACTGACTTGACTTGACTATATTATGGAATGAGTTTTCAGTTTAAATGTTCATGGAGGAAGGGAGATGTCGTACATGTTGTGTCAGCCATGGGACACTGGGTCATGTTAGTATGTTTACTATGTTTATTATGCAGCGTCACACCGCATCACCATAGCAACACCATTCTGTATATAGGTGACGTCACCGGTACTTGGTGACAGATGACAGCTGACACTCGTTAACGCTAGTTGTTATCCCGCTACCGCGGGTCCTTGTTGATTAATAAATAATCTTAAATACACCTTGCTACCTGTCTTCATTGGTGTATGCTACACAGCTCCTCCCCGCGCCATGTCTGCCGGTCCTCTGACGCCGCTCTCACGCCCCTCCTCGACATGAGCACGCACGGCGCTACTTTGGGGGACTATTTTTTTTTTTTATTAATTTTTTTTAATAAGGTTTTTTTTAAAGTTTATATAGCCTATAACCATCTACACACCCTGCCGATTTCTACGGTGTATCGGGTGTGTAGATTGGCGCAGTGGTTCCCACGTTTACTTGCCTCAAGGCCTGCAAGTTATTATTATTATTATTATTATTATTATTATTAAGGCTTTTATATCGCGCTCTATTACTAAGAAAATAGTATCCTGGCGCGTTGAAGGCAGAGCAGACTAAGTGAGCGTAAATATCAAGGAATACCAGAAGTGGGGGAGTTTAGGCTATAATATTAAAGAGATGGGTTTTTAGACTCTTCTTAAAGGAACAGAGAGTCGGTGCAGTTTTTACATGAAGGGGTAAAGTATTCCAGGATTTCGCTGCTCTCACTGAGATCGATTGACCGCCAAGTCTGCAATATTTAAATTTGGGGACAGCCATTTGGCACAAGTTGGCCGAGCGTAAAGGGCGATTAGGAACATACAGGGAGAACCTATTTCTCAGGTAGACAGGCCCAGTGAGATGTATGGCTCGATACGCCAACACTAGGATTTTAAACAAAATCCTGTGGGCAACAGGAAGCCAGTGCAAAGCACGAAGAAGAGGTCGAGCACTGGAACGCCTTGGGACATTGAACAGAAGTCTGGCGGCGGCGTTCTGAATAACCTGAAGTCGGTGAATCAGATAAGCCGGTAGGCCAGAAAACAGTCCATTAGCGTAGTCTAACCGAGAGAGTACTAATGCCCGTATGACAGTCTCTTTAGCTTCTTTCGGTAATAGAGGGAAAAACCTGCGCACAGTTTTTAAAGTGAAAAAACAGACTCCAGTGATTTTATTTATATGGTCTTCAAACTTAAGGTTCTTACCGAACCAAACCCCCAAATTCTTCACTGGGCCCGAAGCAGCTTTTGGAGGGGGTAGGTCGGTGGGCCAGAGACAGTCATTAAAATCCTCAGGGAAAGAACCATATAACAGGATCTCGGATTTGCTTTCATTACATTTTAACTGGGCATTAGCTAACCATTTGAAGACAGAAGATAGACATAATTGGGCCGCCGACGTATCTAAATTATCTTTGGGCCAGGTAAACAGCAATTGCGTATCGTCGGCGTACGCCATAATTTTTGCCCCTAACTGTTCAGCCAGGTAGATCAGAGGGGTAAGATAAATATTGAAAAGCAAAGGGCTTAACATAGACCCCTGAGGAACACCAGTCGAAAGCAGTTTAGGAGTGGAAGCAAAAGGGGGCAACCAAACTTGTTGCGTGCGATTATTTAAAAATGAGGTCAGCCAGTCAAATGCGGAGCCAGTAATACCTATATCGGCTAGTCTGGAGAGTAGAAGGGAGTGAGGCACCGTATCGAAGGCAGCAGAGAGGTCCAATAAAATCAGAGCCGCTCTGCCACCCCCGTCAAGGCACTCCCGAATAGCCTCCGATATTTCGACTAGAGCCGTCTCTGTACTATAGGCTGCTCTAAAGCCAGATTGAGCTGGGTGTAGGGCCTCCGTGGATTCCACAAATTTCTCTAGTTGACTAAAAACAATCTTTTCGCATACTTTTGCAAGCGCTGGCAGCAAAGATATTGGGCGAAAATTGGACGGGGTGGCCGGATCAAGTCCGTTTTTTTTTAATAGTGGGAGCAATTTTGCTTGTTTCCAACAGTCAGGGACGGTAGCTGAGTGGAGCGAGAGGTTGATAATTTGGGTGACCTCATTTCCCACCGATTCCGCTACGCCCGCAAGTACTCTGGCCGGGCATGGGTCCGAGGGAGATCCGGATTTTAGGGCAGCAACAATGGCAGTGATATCCGAATCTAATTGAGGAGTAAAAGTGGCCAATTGGGCGGTGCGGCTTGGCATTAAAGGAAGCGTAATTTTTAAAGGAGAAGAAGGGCCATTACAAACATTTTGCAAGTCCACCTGAATTTTTGCAATTTTTTCTACGAAGAACTCGGATAGTTCTTCGCACCATTCTTCTGATGCGGACAGCAGAGGTTTTGAAGCACAGGGGGATACAAAGCTATTGACAATCGCAAATATTTCCTTGCTATTGTTGTTAGCTTTGCTGATGCGCCCTGCGTAGTAGCTACTTTTAGCAGATCTGATGGCTGCATAGTACTTTTTCTGTGCCGTCCGCAAATCCTTTTTCGCCTCAGGCAGGTAGGCCAGTCTCCATAGCCTTTCCAGCTTTTTACAGCCTGATTTAAGTTCTCCTTTATTATAGTAGTATAGATATATACACATTTATATATATATATTCAATATTCAAAAAGAATGACGCACTCCAATCGTGATGAAGACCTTGTGTCGAAACGCCTTGGTGTTAGCGGTGTGAATAAAATCTTTGGAATACGAATCTCTGGAGTGCGGCATCCTTTTTGATTATTGAAATCATTTACGGGCTGGATATATATATATATTTTTTTTTTATTATTTTTTTTTTTTTTCAGCAATAACTTCTCAAAAGAGAAAAACGCCGCACACTACTTCGTTAGTTGAATTCTTGGTTTATTTTCTGTAGGTTCCCACAGAAAATAAACCAAGAATTCAACTAACGAAGTAGTGTGCGGCGTTTTTCTCTTTTGAGAAGTTATTGCTGAAAGTAATTACCGCGAGGGTGTCCTGAACCTTGCCGCCGGCGCCAGCTACGGATGCTCCTCTCATATTGGGACATTTGCTCGTTGATATATATATATATATATATATATATATATATATATATATATATATATATATATATATATATATATATATATATATATATATATATATATATATATATATATATATATATATCTTCCTTCATAAAAACCACCACTTTCGGATGACTCGGCTGCACTTCCCCCGTAACTCCAACAGAGATGCTACTTGATATTCAGGTGCTCAGTCAATGTTTATTTTGCTATTTTCATTAAGCAGCAACACCCAACATGGAACGCCAACGAGTTTCGGCTTCCGCCTTCAACTAGGTAACATATATATAGAAAACACATGCACCGTCTCCATGATTGCCCATTGAAGGTGGCCCAATCAGTTTTATCTGTGGTCCCTTCTTTTCCCCTCCCCCCAAAAAATCACTTCTGGAGACACAACTGCCATACTGTGCCTTACTATATCAACAATTCTTGCTCAGCATGACCTCACTGTGAAAGATTGGTCAGGTCAACCCCAACTTCTGTACACACTGAACATAGAACTTCTAAGAATCAGGAGGCAACCGAAGTACAGCAAATCATTAGATACTTAAAAATAATTTAAAAATGTGTAACCAAGCACTGAACACACTCTTCCCAAAGAACAACAAGCATTGGCATAGCTATTAGGTTTCTCCTTTGGGACCTTATAAGTCTTTAGACATCGCTACTGGCTTTGCCATTGTCTTTAAGCTATGTTCTCGAGCATTGTGGATGCTCAGCAGCATGTTGAACGGTTATAATAAAGAAGTATTGTAAGCATTTTTATTACCTGATATATAACCAAGAAGGCATTATGTACAACTGAACGACCCTATTAACAAAAGAATTAACATTAAAAATGTCTTCTAGTTTTTTTGGTCTTGAAATGTTGGCAACTTCTTCATGTCTGCTCTAATGCTTGCTTGTTATAGCTTTTTTATGTTATGAGGGGCATAAACAACGGGAGGGTGGAGGTTGGGAAATAATACCTGAATTACAACACAGGCAGTGGACGGATACCTGGGGAGAATCAACAGATGCCAGATTCTGAGGGCAGACTGAGTGAAGAAGTGTGGCTCAATGGTTAGAGCAGCAGAACCTGATGCAGTGGTCTAGCACGGGACCAGGGTTCAATTCCCCACCTCGGCAGGTCTTGGGCTCAAATTTCCACGGACCTGATCATTCTCGCCTCGGTGCCTATTCCAATCATGGAGTCCCACTCTGCAACTCTGGGCAATAGCTTGCTTAATCTCCACAACGGCCTTCACAACGCTAAGGGTGCCTGGCCTCCACCCTGGTGGTGCCCAGGAGTGGACGCCTCACAGGGAAAGCCAGGACGGGTTCCACAGCGGTATTCGTACAAGCGCCTTGAGACCCTTGTGGGTGAGTAGTGCGCTATACAAGTATGAATTTACATTTATGTGGTGCTGTGTTGGTGATATGTTAAGGTGAAAGCTGTGCTGATGTGAGGGTGCTGTGCTCAGGTGGCGCTGTGCTAACTCTGAGGTGGTGCTGAGAGACGCTGTGGCATTGATGAGCCATGCTGAGGTGGTGGTGCTGCGCTGGAGCTAAAGTCGTGCTGAGGTGATGCTGTGCTGATGTTGAGATGGTGCTGCACTGATGTTGAAGTGGTGCGACATTGGTGCTGAGGTGGGGCGATTCTGGTGCTAGGGTGGGGCTGCGCTGGTGGTAGTGCACTGATGCAGAGGAGGTGCTGTGCTGAGGTTGAGATGGTGCTGATACTGAGATGGCTCTGTGCTGATATTGAGATGGTGCTGCGCTGATGTGCTGGTTCTGAGCTGGTGCTGCACTCGTGCTGGGTCGTGCTGATTGATACTGAGGTGGTGCTCAGGTGGTGGTGAGTTCATGCGGAGGTGGTGCACAGGTGGTGTTGAGTGAAACTGAGGTGGTGCTGAGTGATGCTGAGGTGGTTCTGAATAATACTTTGGTGGTGCTCAATTGGTGCTGCACTGATGTTGTGGTGTTGGTGCTGTGTTGCTGCTGAGGTGGGGCTTCGCTGGCGCTAATGTGGGCCTGTGCTGGTGGTGGTGCACTGATGCAGTGGTGGTGCTGTGCTGATGCTGCTATAGTGCGGTGCTGATGTTGAGGTGGCACTTAGGTGGTGCTGTGCTGATGCGGAAGTGGTGCTGCACTGATGCAGAGGTGATAGTGTGCTGAAGCTGTGCTTGTGCTGAGGTGGTGCTGAAGTGGTGGTGTGGTGTGCTTGTGCGGAGGTCGTGCTCAGGTGGTGCTGAGCTGCTGCTGAGTGATGCGGAGGTGCTGCTGTGCTGAAGTTGTGCTTGTGATAAGGAGGTGCTGCACTACTGCTAAAGTTGTGCTAAGTGATACTGAGGTGGTGCTGAGGTGGTGGTGTGCTTATGCTGAGGTGGTGCTGAGTGATGATTTGGTGGTGCTCAGGTGATGCTGTGTTGCTGCTCAGGTGGTGCTGAGGGATGTTTTGGTGGTGCTCAGGTGATGCTGTGCTGATGCTCAGGTGGTGCTGAGTGATGCTGGGTTGGTGCTGTGCTGGTGCTGAGGTGATTCTTCTCTGGTGCTTCGGTATTGCTGCACACATTGTGTAGTGGTACCCAGCGAGTATTTTTAGTTAGGTGAAACAGAATAGACATGTACAGCTGAGAAACTGAAACAGGGTGATGGGGGCAGCATCTTTTCGGTATCTCCAAGTGAAGGGAAACTTGGGTTGTGAGTCTTTCCTCTCCATAGAGAGAGTCGGTCGCCTTCCTGCAGCTCCTCGCCCAGGGAGCCCCGGGTGGCAGGGAATCTAACCAAACAAGCTTGAACCAGAACAAATGGATCATGCAAATTGAATGACAGGAAGCAGGAGCTGGGATGAGATGTAAATGTTTGTAGGGGAGCACAATCGTATCTGCCAGCACCTGGGGGCAGGGAGGAAGCCCTGCACAAATGTCAGGCTAAAAGCAGAGGCCATCAAGCAGGCAGGCCCTCTCTTTTTTTAAGTTCAAAGTATTTTCATTGAATTTTTTATACACAAGTACATTCGCTTTTCCATTACGGGGTACCAGCCACGTGTGGTTGGTGTTGCCTTAGTTACAGGTGATTGGTATACGTGTTTAGCTACGCCCATTTACATTGAGCAGGCAGGCCCTCTCTAAGGCTGGTAGGGCTGGGTGGGTCAAAATCGGCCAGATGCCAGGCAGCTGTAAGGCTATAGACAAGGAGTTGTTTTGTCAGCCCCTTCTCTGGGAAAGGTTAGTCTCTGAAGTCAGAACACTTGAGGCTGGTAGGGCTGGGGTAGAATCTGTCACGCCCTCAGCTGGCGTCTGAAAGGCTGCCAATCAAGAGTCAGGTTGGTAAATCTGTGACGCATCAGGTGGGCCACGTCACGGAGGGTCGCTGCGTCAGGCTCCGGCGGGCTGGAGTCTATAGATCCCTCGGAGCAGGTCTGCTCGCGCTGTGCGCCTCTGGAACCCTGGAGCAATGCCAAACACAGGCCGGAGCCAGCCCGCCCTAAGGCTGGTTGGGCTGGGGACGCAACAGGTGCCTCCGAAAGCCTCGTAGCACCGCAGCAGTTAGAAGCCGGTCTATAAAGGTTTGTCCACCTTTACTCAAGGACCCGTTCATTGCGAGGCTGTTAGGAATGGTACCGAGTCAGTCATCCCAGGAAATCTATATACGACTATTAAAAGAAATCACGGCAGGTGCGTCCTATATCTCGGTGATGTTAGTAGCGCTGGGGCAGAGTCGGTCATACACCAGGCCTTTGAGCGATCGCACGGCCTTCCATTGGACAGATTCAAGCCTAGATTCACAGGTCTCTGAGGGCGACTTCGCTGCTGGCAGATGTTATGTCTCTGTATGCAGGTACAGCCTTTTATCGAAAAGAACGTGGCAGGTATAATTACAGATCTATGGCTTTTTACTAGATGAAATCAGCTCATGGGGCGCCCTGATCTTCGGTGCCGCTCGGATGCCTCTGCTCTTAAAGGGCCCAATTCTTCCGTCATCGACGTGGGTCAGTGTCCATGAAGAATGGAGCTCTGGCCTGGACAGGTGTGTGCTGCCAGGTATGACGGGAGGTGCAGGCCGCCCCATTGGTACACCGATCACTCTCTCAATGTGGGGCGAGATGGTGGTGGGGGAGGGGAGTCGCTTTTCAGCTCTCTTAACAACTGCGGACAGGGCTGGCCTTCGCGCTGGTGGCGCTGGGTGCGACAATAATTTATGGCGCCCCCACACCTCATGACTGCCTCCTCTCATTACCACGGGCAAAAGTGCCTCTCATCTCTCCAATCTCAAGTTATTGCTAAGCACAGCGCTTCCCCCTGAGTTCAGTGCCCCCTCCAGAGGTCAGCGCCCGGTGCGGCTGCACCGGTCGCACTGCCCTAAAGCTGCCCCTGATGTGGATGGGGACTGGAAGGGCTTCTGACTCGGTCCTTGCGTTGTAGTCTGGGACTTGTTCTGCATTTATGATAGTACAGAACTACAGAAACAAGAGGCCAGGGCTTTACGTGGGATGAAAAAACTGTGGGGTCTCTCAAAGGGGCGTGGCCAAAGTAAAAAGTGCGTGGCTTAAAAACATGTAAGCTAAAAATGTGTGCTCAGCAGATGGTGCCTCCGACTTGTATTTTGCTGATTGTCATTGCATCCAGATATATGATACAACAAGTCACATCATACCTACAAGAAGTCAGGACTATTGGCTTTGTCAGTGGTTGTTAGTTGCATAAGATAATTAAGCAGCAACTATGGCTTGTTATAGTATTGAAAAAGCTTCGACTTAAAACCCTGGTGACACCACGACAATGCCGCTGCTCCTGATTTTGAAGAAAGAGAAGGGAAATCCAGAGAGAAAATGACTCTATAAGTGATGCCTCTTCCCCTTCAACGCTCCCCTGCCATGACGTCATGCCGTAACTTCTCCACTGGTGAGAAGTGAGCAGCTGTGAGCAGCGCACATCGATGTGCCTGCTGTCACTGCAGTCCGCTTCTGCTAGGCCACAAAACCCAGCCCGATAGAGACCCGTTTCGAGGCCCCCTGGAAAAAACTGCAGGTGCTCAGACCCGGTGAGACTCGGCCCACTTAAAGCCCTGCAAGTAGCAGAATGCAGAGAAAAAAGACAAAAGTGGCTTTTCACATATGGCAAGGTGGGGTGACTGGGGTGCGCATCAGACTTCAGAGCTGCTCGGCCGAACTTGTAATCAACCCTGTATTTTACTGATTCTAGTTCCCTGGCACAACCTCACAATTCTTTTCTTTCATGACTGCTTCATTGTCGCTCTGGCTGCAGACAGTTTTAGGTGTTGCCAGAAGGAGTAATCAACACCAAACATCCAGACTTTGGGACAGACCGCTTCAGCCCCTTGTTTGGGCCAGGCATTGTTGTTTAAAGTTATGTTTTAATTTGAAAGTTTCCCAGATGAACCCCTGCCGCCAGCAACACAGCACTGAAGCCTGGAACTGGCCCTATGCATGGGGAAACAAATTGCAAATGTATTTCGTTTTAAAAAATTTCGATGTGAAACTTGGGGCCATATTATCAAGGACGTAACATTATCGCCGCTTTAGCGGCAGGAAACTGCCACTAAAGCGTCGATAAGGGCCTAGATCGTACGCCCTTGTGAATTCCCATAGAAGCCCAGGTTTGATGTCCCGCACAGCAGAATCTGGGCTTCTATGGGAATTCACAAGGGCATATTATCACGCGCCTTTATCGCCGCTTGAGCGGCAGTTTCCTGCCGATAAAGCGGCGATAATGATATCGTCGTTCTTTATAATATGGCTCATAGTTTCTTTGAAGAAAAGCAGAGTGTGACTGCTATACACAGGATATCCAATTTGTTTTTGGAAGCTTTTGAGGGCAAAGATGTCTCCCTAGGGCTGATCAAACACCTGACGACGAAGCGCCCACTGGGCTCTGAATGGCTTCTCACCGTTAGACTTAAACCACAAAACCAGGCTAGCATCCCCCTTGACCCATTAAGCACCTAGGCCTCGATTAGGAGTGTCCCGACCGTGACACCGTGAAGGACATTATATAACTATTTTGAATTTGTATTCAGACACTATCTCAGTGCTGAATCTGAGGCCTCCAGAACTGCCCAATATACTCTGGAACGTATTCACAAACCCCTTACGCCGCCAGTGCGTCCCTTTTAATAAGGGGAAAAGTGACATACTGGTGGCGCAAGGGACTTGTAAATAGGGCCCTCGGTATGGGGACTTGTAGGAATCACCGTGCTAGGGGCACCTCCCCCAGCACCCCCTCCACGCCCCCACTCATGGATACTCCCGGTGACGCTTCACCGAAAATTTGTACAATAGCTTGACAACAATTCTTTGTGTACATTTTTGGGGGAAAATACAACTTTATTTTATTGCTAGCCCCCTTCAGTGGGAGCAGACGGCGCTCGTTTGCCTCTATTACTTTTTAGTTTAAAAATTCAGAGAGTTAAAGCTTTCTTTTTTGTAGGTCTATTTACACAGAACATTTGAGGTTTTATGAAAATTAAACAGAAGATCCAAACAGAGGAAAGAAGCAACAACAAAAAAAACAAATAAAACATTATAGGTAAAGGGGCTTACAATGTCGCTTGTGGCAGCATTGCAGTTTAAGAATATTTTTGAACAGCTCTGGCAGTGTGTGGATTTCATGTTCCTTGGTGTTTCCTTTAGTGCCAATATAGGCAAAACACCCCACCCACAAAACCACTGAGCATGCATGCTGAATAAATAAAAACACAACACAACTTTTGATTGGAAAACTATTGCTGCATGTTTATTCCATACAAAAGTATGCAATCCGGTGGGTTAATTTACGGGTGATGCAAGGGCAGGCAGCTGCGACCAGCCGATGCTGCAATACCCGCCCGATGAGCCAAGCACTGTGGAGAACCCAGACAGAGACTTATGGGGGTAATCCTATTTCCGGATCACATGACACATTGGTCCCTAATACTCACGCCCCTTTCAGGGCGGAGCGAGCAAGGCAAGCCCCTGGTTGCTCAGGCCCACAACCGCCCGAAGGACTAAAGAGGCACTGACGCGGTTTCCCAGGAACCAGCTATGAGGCTCCTGGCATTTGGCTCAGGCACCCAAATTGTGCCACACAGAGGTACCCCTCTGTACCCATCTGCTTCCATATCACCCTGTAACTCCGCCTGCAACACAAAAGGAAAACATAACAACATTCCATGACATTTGCTTGCCACCCCACGTCCGGTAAGCGGTAGCGTTGGAGACAGCGTGCCTGGTGCAAAGTGGACCCCAGGATGGCCGGGGGAGGCATATATACCCTCCCCCGGGTCCCTATGTCACCAGGAAGTGATACCCCTAGTGCACCACTGACAAGGAAGGGGGGGACTTCTCCCCGAGTCACCTTCTCAGAGGGGGCGGTTTGGTGCCCAAATGGCACTCAGGGGGCCGCCCACCTATGATAGCCCCCTGGGTGGGCCTAGGGCAGCCGCATTCTTCCTATTCAAGGAATGCAAGGGGAGCATCTGATGTTCCTAAGATCACACCAGGCATCCGGGGTTGAGCCAAGGTGTGATCTCACCACTTGTGACCCCAGCCTCTTGCAATCTCTGCTGTAAAGAAAGGAGAGGGAGACAGCGGGATTTCCCCCAGGGCATGGCACGCATGCAATGTGTTTGGGCCTAAACAGTGAACACCCGCGACTTTGGACTGACGCCAAAGGCGCTGGGCCACCGCGCCCTAGTCTCCTGAATGGTTAGCCAGGACTCCAGGGCAGAGGAGGTACTGTGTTTCCAACACATTCATTTATTTACGACCTAATGAATTCTGGGATTTCTAGTCTTGATTATTTTACCTTGAACCGGTTGGACTACATTATTGGTTATGGAAAGGAAAAGTCTGGCACCACACAGGGCTTGTCTGCATTTGGAGCATAAATAAGATAGCAAAGTGTGGGCCCAGTTTGTACAAACTCACATTTGGAACATTATCTGTCTGCCTACCGGGCAGGAGTTGACGCATAGTTTTAAATTTATCCTTCCAACATGATGGACAGAAATCTTGTAGCAGTAAATTAATAAAATAGAAAGCACACAAGGGTGCTTTGGAGAGAAAGGAGCAGCTCTAGAGCAAATTGGAACAGCCAACCTGCTGAAAAAAAGCTGCATAACAAAACAGGGGGGTAGAGGGTGATCAACTAATTGCAACTGAAAGGCGGCATGGAGCAACACTAGGGAGGGGGGAGATGGGGAAGGGGGGAAAGCGACAGGGGAAATGCCGGGAGGAACAGCGTTTGCAAACAAAAAGAAGCAGAGTGAGACGAAGAACCTAAGACACAAATTAGCAGGCGTAATGATGCGTTTAAAGAAAGAATGACAGCCCTTCAGCTGCCATCCACGCCCCGACAGAGGGCATGTCTGCCTCCGACCACCCTAACCGATGTAGATCACAAAACGCAAGCGTCAGATAAATGCGGACTTAAGCGCTGTGACACGTTTACATTCATTGTACGATTTGGGCACTAGAACCAGATATGGACTGGAGAAATCCTTCCAGGCGGCTGACCGGGTGCCCCGTCGGTATCGATGTTCGACAGCCACCTCTCTCCCAGGATGAGGGACACAAAGGCAGGTCAAGGAACACCATCCTGCAAGAACTGAGAGCCAAGCAACTGCACAATCCTAGAGTCTCCAAGACAGCCACCGAGCCATGTCCAGGAGCTGCAACCAGGTGCCTTGAAGCTGAAAGGTCCTGTTTCGGTGCTATCCAGCTGCTAAACTCTCACACAAACAGCTGCATCATCTAAGAAGCAGGCCGCTGACTGCCATGCCCTGATGACGATCCATTCCCAAACAAGGCTTCTTGGGGGATCTTCAAGCTAACGGAGCAGCATCTGAGCTTACATGGGTCCAAATTAGAGGCAACGCCAATATAGCAATAACAAGCAGGAGGAAAGCCACGCCGCCCCCAAGGAGGCATTTGAAGAGGTGGAGGGGGCGGGGAAGGTTAACTCTTCCAATAACACGGAAAGCACCAAGCAGCAGGCTTCGCATGTGTGCTGGGGGACGGTGGAGTTGCAAAATGCCCTTGTATACTCATTTTTAAAAAGCAGCATTTATTTGAAAAAATTAAAAAAAACACATTTAGAAAAGGGATAGGATGTGGTCAAGACAGATAAGGGAGAGGGGCGGGAGCAAAGACAACATGGACAACAGGCAGCCTTCAGAGATAGGCGCAGAGCTTGGAACACAAACAGTAAAATACGATAAGAAACAGAGGCAAAAGAGAACATAGTGTGCAAGACTATAAATAGCTGATGCGAAATAATCCATGTAACAGGGTAAATCTTCAGGACAGGAACAAAACAGTCAAAAGGCGGGAAAAAGTAAAGCATTTACCTACCAAACCAAAGTAATTTTGAAAGGCTGTCCAAGGAACAAATGAAAATGATAGGTGTGGTGAAAGCCCACAAAAAGAGATACAGCAGGTCCAGAGACAGTGCATGTGCTGCCTAGGCTCGACCTAAAAAAACACAAGAATGAAGAACTTCATTACTAGAATCAAACATCAAACCTTCAAATCTAAACAAGTCATCACCATCTGCTGTGCGATTGTCAGCAGCCCTAAACAAACAGCATTAATCACTGTGCACACAAGAAACATGCCAACATAAGCCACATCCTGGAGTGATGTGCACTGTGTGTTCCATCAGAATTCATTTAAAATACCATCAATCAGCCAAAAGCCAGGTACTTGAAGGGTCAAATAGAATCAGCAATAAGCAACCTACTATTAGAAGCTCGTTAACTTGGTCAGGCATGCCTTGAAACAAATGCCAGCCTCGCTCTGCTGCAAAATGATTAGAATATTTTGCAGACAGAATACACAAAGACGCTGCAAAAACATTTGATCGAGTACACTGGGTATTTCTACAAGCCATGATAAAAACCTTCAATTTAGGAGGTAGATTTTATAGGACACAAGTTTTCATTTATCACTCCCCGTGTGCCAAACTCCTAGCAAATGGACTCCCTCCTTCAGAATAAATAGAGGCACAAGACAAGGCTGCCCCCTGTCTCCGCTATTATTTCATTTATACATCAAACCATTGGCAAGAAAAATCAGATAGGAAATAGGTATACCTCCTTTCAGATTTAATAACTGGAAAAAAGGTAGCTGTGTATATAGATGATCTTATGATTTATACATCAGATCTACAGGCTACACTTTCAATAATTGATAGGTTGATGACCTCAGACTTTGCCAGGTAGCTGGATATGCCATTAACAACGACAAAACAGAAATAATGGCCTGGAATATTAAGGGAGGAAACGAGCAGGTCAGGAATGAGATAAGATATTTAGGGGTCAAAATAACACAAGACATCATAAGAAAGAGGTATGCAATCTGATGTGGAGTTGGTCTCATTTACCCTTAACTATATTTTGAAGGTCAAATTTGGTTAAAATGTGAGAATGAAAGTTCTGCAATGCTTGGCAGAAATATGGTATTGCATCAAGAAAATCCCAAATCTTACCTACTCCAGTAATTTTGCCCCTATTTGGGAGTCTCCGGGCTCTCCTAAATGGTATAAGGATAAATCGGCGCTCCCACTAAAAGATGCTGGCTTTCAGAGATAGGGTCGTCTAGTCATAGATGGTAAGCTGATAACTTGGGATGAGCTCTGTGAGTTGACAGGCAATAGAGTCTCAAAATTAAAATATCTTCAAATGCAAGGTGGGTTTCAGACTCTTAGTACAAAGATGGGTGGATCAAGCAAACTGTAAGAAAAATTGACACTGGGTGTCCCAAAGGTCAAGAAAATCTGAACACGGTATTGGCTGATGATCAACTTGTTTGATGAGGTTTTCACGCTACGGGAAGAGCTGTGGAGAAATCACTTGCTGGTGCCCAGGATGGAAAACTTATGGCAAGTTTCATGAGTCTGCCTTATAGTGTGGTTAAACCTGCCAATTTAAGAAGGAATCACCTTTTTTCACTCGATAGGGTGTATTGGACTCCACTCAGGTTGTTGAAGCTGGGAAAAGGTGGAGTGGTAACCTATGCTAAATGTGAGTAAAGGAAAACAGAGGATGTGCATATGTTTGAGAAATGGCCGGGAGTGCAAATATTGTGGGAGATCGTGAGTAAGGCTTTATCTGTCATTCTTGGCATACAAATTCAGGTTAGCCTATCTCTCTTCTTTTTTGAGATTTTGGAAAGGAAAATAAAAGTTAGAAGAAATCAGATTAAATTACCGTGTTTAGGTCTCACCTAGCTATTGCGTAAGCAATCGCTATGCGAGAGATATAGAGGGAAAACAGAAAATCATACCAAGAGTGCTTTGGAATGCGGATTATGGCCAGTGCATGTGCGCCTGGCGCGTGCCCGCCATTTGCTCCCCCACAACCCCATCAGACTTGAAAGGAAGCCGCTTGCACACCACCATTTGTCTGAGCCTCGGCATCAGACTTCGCGGGCTCGCCATTTGCTCCTCCGCCCCCCCCCCCCCATCAGTCTTCAAAGGAAAGCGATCCGAACTTGTTTTCGATGTTGTTAGCATGTAAGGAGATTTATAACAAATGGGTAAGTGCTCATACACCTTTGTTCATTGATTGGCTACAGTCCATAAACTTCATTGTAAGAATGGATGCAGTGGATGCAGTGGTGCAAAGAGAAACAAATATTGATTACCATTGGTATAATGTCTGGAATTAGAGGGCTAGGTGTTAGGAGGCATGTCCTATGATTAGGCCTCTTGATGCACTTCATTGCCTGGTCATTGATCACCATGGTATTAAAAAAAGAAGGCAGGAACTAAGCTATGGGCTGGCCCCCCTTCATAGATAAAGGCAAGAACAGCTCGAAAGTATCTATGGAAGGTCAACCTGAGGTGAATGAGGACAAAAATAAACAAACAAATAAATAAATAAAAAAGAATATACAAAATGAAACTAGAAATAAAGTTTACTGATTTTGCACACACAGTTAGTACTAATTCTTACAAGTGGGTCTTGAGATGTCATGGCCACTTCCACTCTCCTAGAACTGCAAAGAGTATCTCTGTGCTAAACATACATACCAACCTCCTTGTCAAAGACAGATTTCAAGCGTGTAAGTAATAGTAACATTTTGAAAAATTAATTGAAAGAGGGAAAAATAGAATGAATTGATGTACTAGCAATTTTATCTGATTAGAAGAGTTCGGACAATTTATGGGCGTGGTGCCACTGCGCCTGTTGCAACAGTTACATCATGCCCCTAGTGTCTGCTAGATAACTGCATTTGTTGCTGCCTGTTCAGTCATAAAACATAGCAATATTTTGTGCTTAGAGGAGGTATGACAACTTGTGGCCCCGGTGCCACTGAACCTGCTGCACCATTCAATTCATGCACCTATTGCCTGTAAGGTAACCGCACTTGTGACTACCTGTTTAGTAGTAAAATATTGCACTATTTGGTGTTTGAAGGGGATACTAGAGCTTTATGCCCCAGTGTCACTGCACCTTCTGCACCAATGAAACCATAACCCTAGTGCCTTCAAGGTCCCTGCACTTGTGAAAGCTTGTTTAATAGTGAAATATAGCAATATTGCAGTGGCGGCACCTCGAGGGAGTGCTGTGGGGCGGTGCAGCGGTGTAGGGGAGGGGCAGGGTGGAAGCTAGTAAACTCCGGCATTTGGCCGAACGGAGTTCAGTAAATAAATAAATAAAAGAAACAAATTACATTGTGCGCACTGCGACGCCAAATGGAGATGCAGCGCGCGCAATATAATTTGTTTTATTCATTTATTTATTTACGGAACTCCGTTCAGCCGTATGCCGGAGAATACTACCCCTCACCCTGCCCCTCCCCTGCCCTCCTCACCGCCCCGCAGCACTCCCTCGAGGAGCCGCCACTGCAAAATTGGTGCTTAGAGTAGATCTGGCAACATTTTGGCCCCGGTGCCACTGCACCTAAAGCACCATTAAAATCATGGACCTAGTGCCTGCTAGATAACTGCACTTGTGACTGCCTGTTTATTAGTACACTTTAGCGATATTCTGTGTTTTGTGGGGCCCCTAGAGCATTGGGCCTGTTTATTAGTAAAATATAGCAATATTTGTTGTTCACTGGAGTTATGGCAACTTTTGGCTTCGGTGCGACTTGACCTGCTGCACAATTGATATCAAACCCCTTTTCACTGCAAGATAATTGCAATTGTGTCTGCCTCTATAATAATAAAGTACAGCAATATTAGGTGTTCAGAGCAATTCTGACAACTTTTGGGGCTGGTGTAAAATATAGCAAATTTTAGGTGATAGTGGGGTGCCTAGAGCTTTTGGTCCTGGTGTCACTGCACCTGCTGCACCATTGAAATCATGACTCTGTTGTTTGCAAGGTAACTGCATTTGTGGTTGCCTGTTTAGGAATGAAATATAGCAATATTATGTGTTTAGTCGGATGCCTGGAGCTTTTGGTCCCAGTGCCACTGCACCAGCCTCACTATTGAAATCATGACCCTAGTGCTTGCATGATAACTGCACTTATAAAAGCCTGTTTTCTTGTAAAATATAGTAATAATAGATTTTTAGAGGAGTTCTGACTACTTTTGGCCCTGGTGCCACTGCACCATCTGCACCACTCAAATAATGACCCTGTTGCCTGCAAGATATTTGCATGTTTAGTAGCAAAATACAGCAATATTTGGTGTTTAGATGAGTTATGACAACTTTTGGCCCTGGTGCACCCGCACCTGCTGCACCATATAAATCAAGCCCCTTTCAACTGTAAGGTGACTGCCTGTGTAGTAGTAAAATATAGCAATATTTGGTGTTTAGAGAAGTTCTTACAACTTTTGGGTCTGGTGTTACTGCACCTGCTGCAACCTCAAAATCATGGCTCTAGTGGATGAAAGATAACTTCACTTGTGACTGCCTGTTTAGTTATAAAATATAGCAATAATCGATGTTTAGTGGGGTGCCTGGAACTTTTCGTCCTGGTGCCACTGCACCTGCTGCAATATTGAAATCATGACCCTAGTACTTGCTAGATAAATGCACTCATGACTGCCTGTTTAGTTGTAAAATATAGCAATATTAGTTGTTTTGAGGAGTTCTGATAACTGTTGGGCCCGGTGCCACTGCACCTGTTGCACCATTCAAAATACAACACTATTGCAGTGGCGGCTCCTCCACTAATGCAGAGGAGGCTCACCCCACTGCTTTTGTGCAGTAACACAAAGAGAAAATAAAATGAAAATAACTTGCGTTATTATCATGTTATTTTCTCCTACTTCTGACTGCTTTTCGTTAGGGGCGGGGCAGGGTAGGAGTGGTAGCACCCTCTTAAAGTGTGCAGTGACTGCTTGGCCGGCCCTCTCGGGCGGCCCTAATCAGTCTTGCGCACTTTGCATGTTCTCCATGCAGGTTGCATAACAGCCTACATGGAGAACTTGCCCAGGCCCCCAGTCAGCGTCTGAGTGCCGAAACACAGCGCTCAGATCAATCACAATGCTGCTAAGGCAGCGTTGTGATTGGGTGACTGGTAGCCTGGGTGTGCTTCTGGTAAGGCCGAGCGAGGGAGGACTATGGATGTGAGGAAACAGTGAGAAGGTAAGTTTATATATATTTATTTATGCCCGCTTCCCCCTGCATCCTCTCCCCCTAACTTCCTCCCACATCCTCCCCCACACCCGCCCCCTACCTCCAATCAGTGATGGGCGCCACTGCCCTGTTGTCTGCAAGACAACTGCACTTGTGACTGCCTGTTTATTAGTAAAATATAGCAATATTTGGTGTTTACTGGAGTTATGACAACTTTTGGCTTCGGTGCCACTGCTCATGCTGCACCATTTAAATCAAGCCCCTTTTAACTGCAAGGTAACTACAATTTTGACTGCCTGTATAATTGTAAAATATAGCAATATTATATGTGTCGAGGAGTACTCTCAACTTTTTGTCCCAGTGCTACTGCACCTGCTGCACTATTGAAATCATGACTCTGTTGTCTGCAAGTTAACTGCACTTGTGGATGTCTGTTTTGGAATAGAATATAGCAATATTAGGTGTTTTGTGGGGTGCCTGGAGCTTTTGGTCCCGGTGCCACTGCACCTGCCACCCTATTGAAATCATGTCCCTTTTAACTGCAAGGAAACTGCAATCACGAATACTTGTTTAGAGGTCAAATATAGCAATATTCGGTGTGTAAAGGAGTGCTGACAACTTTTTAACCCGGTGCTACTGCACCTGCTGCACTATTGAAATCATGACCCTGTTGTCTACAAGTTAACTGCACTCGTGGCCGCCTGTTTAGTAGTAAAATATAGTATAGCTCTTGTATATTACCTTTATTTTTAACACACATTACAGCATTTAGAATTTGATTTTAATGACCAAATAGATTAAGTTAAAAAAAATCAATCTGATAATGCAAACAAAATGCAAATAAAGGTGCTGAAGCATGAATTTGAAATGCCACAAAAGTTCTAAGGCTAGTGAAGCTGCTTCACACAAATAAGTTTAAAAAAAGCAAGAATTCCAGCATAGTTAGGGAACAGGTCTTATTTTGGCAGTGAATGGGGCTTAAAGAGGGTGAACAGCTTTAGTAGAAGTATCGTAAATGAGTGCAGCCAGGGGAAGATAAAAAAAAAGTTCCACACAAAAACGAAGGAACACAGTAACTCGGCCTTGGGAACAGATAAGAGCCCCTTTTTAAGATATAATAAATACAAGAGATTTCACAAGCAGAGCACGAGCACTGTGCAGGCGAAACCTACAAATGTACCACACATAATAAGATGTACATTTTCATCATATTTACATTTCTCTGGCAGAGGGTGGGCAAAATCCCACTCAAGGTAGCCAATCGTTTTCAGCAGCCAAACAACAAAACCAGAAAAGAATGTGGCTATTGCGCAACATGACTGGCCACATGGCTCAGGGTCCCACCCTGAGAAAGAAGTGCTTCACATGTGCAAACCCAAACATTTTTCACATGTATTTTGGCCTGACAAGGCCAATCAGAAAGGAAGACAGAAATCCAGCAAACTGCACTCAAGAGACACGTGGTGGAAGAAAACCCTCACACAGTGGAGAAGTGTGGCTCACTGGTTAGATGAGGCAGACCTGAAAGCAGAGGTCAGCCAGGGACCAGGGTTCAATTCCCGGCTCAGCGGGGTCTTGAGTCCTAAAAATGTCCATGGACTCGACAATTCTCAATTGGTTCCGACTCTGGGCAATAGCTTGCTTAATCTCCACAACGGCCCCTCGCGGCGGGATGCCTGGCTTTCACCTTGCGGATACCCTGCTGGGGTTATCTCACAGGGGAATACCAGGACAGGTTCCCTAAGCAAGCGCTTAGAAACCACTTGGTGATTTGCGCTATATAAATTCCTGTACATGGACAACCCATGTCGACTGCATCAGAAGCGGTGGAGCCACATATGTAAGCTTGATCTCACCACCCTGATGGGCATTGGAAAGTAAGGCAGGGCACACAAGCAGTGCCAGCAATCATCGCTAAGACATCATCTGTCCATGATGAAACATGCATCAACGTCAACAAAAATCTCCCCTTGATATCACTGGAAGAGTGATTTGAAAGCACTGTGCACCAAAAGCCACAATATTAGTTACTGGCATGGATGCACGCTAAGCTACTCCAATGCAGGTGAAATAAAGAAGATGTAGCTTGCCCTGAGCATCAATAAAACAAAATGGACGTTATATTGTAGCAATTCACACCACTGCTCATGGGCAATGGATATTCATATGATGTTTTTCCCGGATGTATGACGTTACTACGCATACATTCACAACGCATACCATTACAACAAAACGTTTACAACGCAGGATCCATTGTAACGCAGCCATTACAACGCATGCCATTACAACGCAGCTGCTATTACAACACATGCCATTACAATGTAAGTATGGGTACGTTTTTGTTTTTTTAATTAATGGGAATGTAATAGTAGTGTAAGTGTTGGATACTGTAGGGGTTAACATTGCTATTCTAACTCCAGGGGGGTGTAATAGTAGGCTAAGTGTTGGATAGAGTAGGGGTTAAAATTACTATTCTAACTCCAGGGGGGTGTAATAGTAGGGTAAGTGTTGGATAGAGTAGGGGTTAACATTGCTATTCTAACTCCAGGGGGGTGTAATAGTAGGGTAAGTGTTGGATACTGTAGGGGTTAACATTACTATTCTAACTCCAGGGGGTGCAACAGTAGGGTAAGTGTTGGGTACTGTAGGGGTTAACATTACTATTCTAACTCCAGGGGGGTGTAATAGTAGGGTAAGTGTTGGATGGTGTAGGGGTTAAAATTTAATTAAATACTTACCCATACTTACGTTGTAATGGCATGCGTTGTAATAGCAGCTGTGTTGTAATGGCATGCGTTGTAATGGATCCTGCGTTGTAAAAGTTTTGTTGTAATGGTAGTGCGTTGTTTTAGTTGCGTTGTAATGGCTGTTTCCTGTTTTTCCCGTTAGAGAGTCAGAACGATGAGACCCAGATTGCAAAGACAAAAGCTTGGTTACTCACCCCTGGACCTGGGAACGTTGAAAGATCTGATGCATTTCTTCACGTTCCGAGGGATGCTCTTGCAATCCAAATTAGAGTATGCGCACTATGAGCCCAATTGAGGGGATATGGTGAAGTCTAAGTTGCTGACAAGATTACACAAAGTGATACAGCTTAAACATCAATTAATAATAAACATATTGAACGATGGGGCATATCATCAAGAAGAATTCCGCCGCTTTAGAGGCCCATTTCGGCCGAAAAGCAGCGATTTTTCTAATGCTAAATCATCAAGGACACGCTAACTCGTGTTTCCTGAAGTATGCAGCCCTTCAAACGCCACTTTGCATGTCAGCGAAGAACATCGCTAATGACATGCAAAGTTGGCGTTGCCCGACATTACTCCGTGGAAATCCGCACTGACACGGCAGCGCACTATTAGGAAGGCTCGAGCAAACCTGCGATGCGATTAAATAAACAGCGATAACCGTGATTATCACAGGTTTGTTACGCCTGGTTGGAAACTGACTTTTTCATACTTATAATGGCAGGTGGATTGTACGGCTGAGGCAACGGGGTATAATATCAATGAAACACGATATATATTGCATTTCCTGCTTAGCGCAATTCTGTTTGACACCGCTATCGCAGGATTTTTTCACTGTGGGGATATGTGTTGATGATAATGTGATATCTCGGTGATTAAATCCTGCGATACGCAGCGTTAAACAGAATCGCGCAAATCTGGAAATGCAAGATTTATCGCGGTTCATTGATAATATGCCCCTAAATTCCTCTTTGTTCATTAAACCATTTGGCAATTGCTGCCGCCACCTAAGGAGGTATGGTTCTTGTTTACATATGACCTCTTCTAAGAAACAGAGGAACTAGTGGGAGAGGAGAGGAGCAGAGAGGAGAGGGGGAGAGAGAGAGGGGGGAGCGGGAGGGGGAGTGTAAAGCAGGCAGAAAATAAAGAAGCCCTGCTAAAGGCCATATGCACTGTTGGGCATTTTACAAGGTCGAAACATGATGGACTAACCAGCTGGATGGATGATCCGTTTTCTTTCATCAAACATCCATGATTTATACATTTTTAATCATATCTAATTTCCCCAAACCATAAAGGGGAAAAAAATTTGGGGTTACCCTAGGACCTTTTTAGAAGAACTTCTGGATCCCTGCTTTTTTCCAGTGCTATTTATCAAATACTCCAGACTCGAGGTTTAGTCTACCAAGGTAGCATCCTACTACCTCAATGGGGATATGTCACTGATGGTGAAGCATGCCACAATAATTTGTGTGTGGTGTGACCTATCCAAACCCTGTTGGATACCTGTAGTTTTATGAGGGTAATATACATGTTTGCCCGCTTTGTGGGCCCTAGCACTTTTGGTCTCCAATCTCCTTATCCATTTACTATTGGCTCCTTTCATAGGGCGAGAGACCTGTCACTGGCCCTTAGTGGAGGCCCGGGTTTTGCACTTAATGCCACCAGGCTATGGAATGCCCTTCCTTTGCACCTTCGTAAGGAACCTAATCATCTCGCCTTCCGCAAACTTTTAAAGACTTGGCTATTTCCTTAGTCTGCCCGTCTCTCTTGTTAGCTGTTTCTAGCGCTGGGATGCTTCCGGGTAGCGATGCGCTATACAAATGTCAACAATATGTCCTGATAGTGGTGGAACACTTCTGGGAGTATGAAGTTTGCTCCATTCCACCTCTTGGGGGACTGGGAGTGATAAGCTGCCGAGCTGGGCCACCCAAAAGTAAACTGTTAACCTGCAGTGATTTGGCAGTTGATCTTCAAGCTTGAGTACCTCAGGGTTTGCTAGCAAAGTAAGGGCTTTTACTACACAGCCAGCAGGACTGGTGAGCTTAAGTTCTCTAGTTATCCTTCTTTTTTGCCGTGATAAAGAGAGTCTTGGGCCGTACCCAGAATTGTGTGCGAGCTGCAGCTCTTAATGGTATTTCAGTCCATAATCCAACAACAGACCTCTGAGGAGCTCTGGGGCCACTGGCAGACATGTGAACATTCAGTTCCAGCCCATGAGACATTTCAGCATCACTCCTGGTTTATTGGAGACTTTGGAGAGCAGGTAAGCTGCCTTCCAATTTAAGCAAGACTTACTTTCACCACCCTTCTCACTTGGCTTTGTTCTAACCGGCTTCCTTTGAAGTGATGGCCCAATCGGCTGTATGTAGTGGTCCTACAGTGGTCCACAAAACACAGAGCAAGTCCTATGCAACTTCATAGGTCTCCAAGCCAATCTCTGCATTAGGGATTATGTCTATGAGTATTACATCAGTTTTAGGGTGCCCAGTGACATCAATATGTCCATGGATCTGAAACATGATATAAGAAGTCAGGCTTTAGGGCCATATGAATGAAGCCGTTTTTGAATCGCAAACGGCCTTTTTGCACTATTTCCAATGTATCATACAATCGCAATTTAAGGAATCGCAATAATTTGCGATTCCTTATTTTGCCATAGCATTTAAGGAATCGCAAATTTTGCGATTCCTTAAATGAAATGTAAGATACATTTTTGAAGTGCGATTTTGTGTTAAGGAATCGCAATTTACCACCAACTTGTAGTTGGTGGTAATTTGCGATTTCTCATAATAATGCCCTATTTGGCATTCCTGAGGGTGGTATGTGACACACATACATGCCCATAGGGCATGTATGTGTGCCACATGCACACACATGTAGATTTGAGGGGTGCAGCAGGGTGTCTTTGAGACACCCCTGCACCCTTGTAATAATTCTCAAATTGCGATTAGCAAATTGCGAATTCGCAAATTGAGAATTATTGCACCATCAGTCCTATGGGTCTCCTGGCCCATAGGAATGCATTGGAAATCATTCTTTATTTGCGATTTCGCAAATTGTGAATTCGCAAATAAAGAATGATAAGGAATCGCTAAAAAATAGCGATTTTGTACATACATACCGTTTTGCGATTTCTAAATAGCGATTCACAAAAAATCGCTATTTAGAAATCGCAAAACGATATCTTGATATATACGTCCCTTAGTGATATTTAAAACCGCTAAATACAACCAGGTGTGCCCAAAACTGCTCAACTCATGATGCAGCCTGGGGTAATCCTTCCTCTGCAGCTGCATCAACAGAAGACCACCAATTATCTTTGGGACATTGCTCGAGTCCTGCATCGATGCAGTACAATCATTGGTGCGTGGGACCACATGTCCTTTCAGTCAACAGTGACCCAATGTCCCCAGTGTGTTATTGGCATGCCTTAAGGTCTGATGGTACCCCCCCCCCCCCATTGCCCAGTACAGTGCATTCTGCAGTGTACCCACTGCACCGTTACAGACCCAGTATCCCAGGTGTTCTTAGGGACACCCTTCACTCTTACGAAGCAGTGTTCGAGCATCGTCCACAGCATTACCTTAGCTCATGGTATGTTTGTGTTACATTGTGTTAGTTTTTAGACAGTGCTGAACTAACATGCCTTCGATCTTCTGCACCACACTACAGGGGTCATGGACACCAATCGCCCAACCCTTGAAAAAGAAATCCACTGACTTGGGGCAATTGCCTTTGCTTCCAAACCAGGCGTGTGTAATGAGCCCCTCCTCCCTTGTGGCCAGCATCAGCAAAGCTTCTTTGAAGTTGTAACACTCTGGATGGAGAGCCCTTGACCAGTTAAATGTCCAGCTTCATGCAATGGTCCCCGGCAAGCACCGACCCATCATGATGTTCTGCTCACAGCAGCTCCTCTCTTGCACGTCTGGTGAATCGGTCTCAGCCTGGTAAGTTATCCCAGTGCCTAAGGTTATCAGATGACTTCACTTCATGTGATCAGGGGCGCCATGTTCCAATCATGGGCCTTTATTTCAAAGTCCAGTCTGCTCTGGCTGCGGTACTCCTGGTTCACCCAGGCTGTCCTGCAGTTCCAAGAATGATTGGTGTGTAGAAGGAGACCTGGTCATGGATTCATCTGGTAAATCATTTATCAAACAGCTCGTACACTGGCGTGTACCCCAGGTGCTCTCCTTAACTTTTGAGGAAGACAACATGCTTCCCTTGTGGGGTGTGTTTTTCTGAATCTTGAAACTCTAGCTGAGATCCCTTCTTGTCGTGCTCTCCTGAGCTTCAAAGGCTCCAAGTGTGTGCCTGGAGGTTCAACCACACCTGGAAAAACCTGCTACACTCATCATCTACTTCACCCATGTAATTATGTGTGTATTTAGTAATAGAATGGTATGTTGTACACAAAAGCCAGGAGTTGCATAAGACCTAAAAGTGCATGACTCTTTCCTGTCATGAGAGGTCGCCGACAGCATTATATCTGGAAACATTTAGGAATTTGCGACGCCCTTCACATCAGTCAATGGAGAGCAGACATGGTTCTGTGAAGGAATATTGCCCAGGTCAACAGAGTCCCATTCACAGATTCCATGAAAGTTGGCAGATTCCATTTCACAGCCACCATTTTTTGCGTTTCGAGGGCTTGACCATGGAGTGGTCAGAAGGGATTTGTGGTAGATCTGGACAATATCCAATAAGCTCATACCGCCGTAAAGCTAGGAGCAGAGTCGATCGCATAGGAGGCGTACTTTACCCACTTTTGAACCACAGCTCTAGAGTTTGGTACCCTCTTCCATTTCATCAAATTAGCCAAGCTGTCTGGTGGTTCCATGGCATGTGTGGCACCTTGAGCTATTCCTGTTTCTCTAGTCAACAGCACTTTGTTTGCTGGGATTTTTAAACCAACATGTGGGATGCTAAAAGCAAATAAAAGCACCTGGAATGCACACACTTTATTTTCTTAAGCCGCCCTGCGACAATTGCAGTGGCATCGCCTTCTTACTCAGGGTGAGGCGGGCTTCGTGCCAGGCATAGTTTAGGCTGAGAGAGATTTGCCACCCATTATCTATAAATGGAACAGGACAACACATCTTCTCAGGGAGGGAGCTGGGATTTCACTGTGTCAGAGGCAGAACAGTTAGGGTGACTCCAACTAAGGGACTAAAAACAGCCCCCGCCTACCCGGGTTTAGCTCCCTGGTAGTGGCAATGGACACGCCCACTACTGGCAAGTGGCAACATATTGCATGCGTAATGCTCCACCTTCGAAACAGAGGAATTAAAATCAGTGGCCATTTAAACCACAACAGAATAACGTAAGGAAGCGAAATACTAATGCAAGAGCAAAGGCATCACTGGGTGCAATTCATGAAAAGAAGGTGCCATGCAGTAAATTGCTGCCAATCTTCATTGCATGACATGGAAAGCATCAAAACCAGTAGAACAAGGGGTGAGAACTCTTCCAGTTCCTGAATTATGCCAGGGATTGCAAGTGGGAGGTACTAGAACTCGTTTTGAGGACCAAGAATTATTTTTCATCATCAGGCAGTGACACCCCCCTCTGGAGAGAAAGGCAGAAAAAGGTGAAAGAAGGAGGAACAGAAAAATAGGAAAACAGTGACAAAGGATGAAAGCATGGATGAAAGAGAACATGACAGAGTAAGATAAAGAGACATACCTTGTAGCGGGAAAGGAAGAAATAGGCATGAGATGGAATCAAGACTGTGAAGTCTTGGTGTTCAGGAAAATAGATAGACAGGAAGTGTGGGGTGTGCAAAAAAGTGACATGAGGTAGAATCATGACTATGGACCCTGGGTGTTCAGGAGATAGATTAACAGGAAGTGTGAGATGGTGGAAGAAAGATGCATTTGGTGGAATCAAGACTAAGCAGTCTTGTTGTTCAGGAGATAATCAGGAAGTGTGGGGTGGTGGAAGAAAGAGGCAAGAGGTGGAATCATGATGTTTGGTACCGGGCAGCTATAGCATTCAGCAGCACTGGTGGCGGGGTCCTAAGGCCAACTTTGGGCCCCTGCAAATTTATTTAAACAAATTAAGAACTAGACAATTCCCAGTTCAACATTTTTGTGTGGTATGGTATAAGGTTCATCAGAAAGAGCAGAGGATTGTAGCAAATGTTCATGAATATGAATACAGCTTCCATTGGTAATTTCATCAGGTTCTAAGTGCAGCTACTTACTATCCAGAACTTCAGCAATACTCCGCCACTGTGGTTGTGTCAGAAGATGTTCAAGGTGTGAGAAATTTGCAAAGGTCCATGAGTGCTATCTGTCCTTATACAGAAAAGGTATATGCTGTCAGTTCTATTGAGGGAAAGATCTATTATCCTTGGCGAAGTGGCCATGAGCTTTAAATTGTTTTTCCAGCAGACAAAGGATGGCATGGAAGGGAGTGGACCTGTTGGCTGGCAAGGGTGTTCACCAGACCTGGAGTCTAGCTTTGCATCAAATCTCTCTGTCTTGTGTAAATGATTAAATATTCACTCACCTCACCCCATCCTACATAAAGGAATCCCACAAAACTCACATTGTGTGGATAACACTTTATTGATCAGATTCATCGATTTACGACACACGCAATTTTCATTACACATTCTTAAATGCACATTGTCGAAACTCATCATCTTACACCCCTGCCATATGCTACATAAGTAGAATTATTCACTAAGGGGTTGATGCATCATTGGGAGGATTGACATTGCACACCAACCTTTTTACCTTAATTTTTAGGTCTCGCCTGACCCAGCGCATGCGCTGGCGTGGCGAGACTTTTAGTAAGGGCTTCAAAAAATGCTGCCATGGCTGGCCTAGTGTTGCGTTCACACAAGCGTGCACACGCGCATCTGCCATCTGTCTTTCACGGGTCATTAAGCGTGAGGGTGCTGCAGCTGCTTTCACTTTTGCAGCCGCACGCCCACTCACTCCGCACTGTCTATGTCCATGTCTTTACTTTTGGTATAATCGTGGCACCTGCGCTTGACTTTTGACATTAAAAGTAAAGCGAGGGTGCCGCGATTATAGCAAAAGTAAAGAAATAGAAAACAACATCTATTTCTTTACTTTTGCTATAATCGCGGTACCCGCGCTTTACTTATAACATTTAAAGTAAAGCTGTGACCGCCTGGCATGTACCCTGACTTCCCATCTCATGAGAAACATGCCCACATGGCAGTGGTACCAGGAGCATTGGCATAGCCAATAGGTCTCGCTTTTGGGACCCTATAAGTGTTTATCCATGCAACAGTTGATGTTGTTGCATCAAGGATATTGTGTTGCATAACTAAATACTTATAAGGTCCCAAAAGCGAGACCTATTGGTTATACCAATGCTTGTTATTTTTTATTAAGATAAACAAATACACAAAGACACTCACACACTGATAAGATTTTTACATAAGTGGAAATTTGGCTATTTTATTGTATGTAAATTGTAAAATGTAAAAAGGTGTGACCGTTTGAGGTGAAGAGGAAGGAAATTGTTAGCAGGGTTCAATGCATCAGCCAAACTGACCATTTCGCTAAAGAAAGTGAGTAAATAAGTATAGTGCCTGCACTGCCATTCAAGCATCTGCTAGCACAACTATACAGTAAAAGGTGCATCAAGTTATACATTTTGTGGTGCGGGTCACAATTATTTGTGGATCAGCACTGTGAAGACCAGCCAGCACCTTTTGCTTTATTTAATAGGACTCATTCTGCCAGTCTGATTTAACGACATGTGAAGTAAGTGATGGTTTTTATGAAAGAAAGACAGCCCAGTAGCATTTTAGCCACACCAGAATGTCATGCTGGTAAGATAGATTTTTCGCTTTCACGTGGCACTGGTAAATTAGTAATAGGAAAACAATTACATTTTAGACAGCCATATCCGCATTATGATTTCATAGAGAAAAGATATCTGCCTCATAGCCCCAAGATTCCTGCAGATAGTGTGAAATGCCGCGTGAAAGTTGCCCATTCAGTTTATTTCAGTGAGAAAAAACAATAATGGTTAAAGCAGAATGAGTTTGATCTGTCAGCGTGCAAATCTGTCCTAAATGAGCATACAAAAAGGGGAGCGCCTACAGCAAGGACGGGGAACGGAGTGGTCCTGATACAGAATTTGATACTCCCCCATTTGACCCGTCACTGCTAATCAAGTTCAATATTCAATGCTGAAACATTCTCATAAGAATGACAGACAATAGTTAGTGAACAGATATAACTGCGGTACAGTTTTTAGTGGAGAATGGATACATACTTCTTGTATAGAGGCTTTCTTTAATGAAGAAAGGTATCTCCAGAATAGCAGAATGGCTCATGCTATTGATTAAAGAAAGAGGACGATGTTATGAAATTCGGAGTGGTATTCTTATAGCAAAAAATGTGATGGCACCTAGAAATGTTGACGGTATTGCAGAAGAGTTACAAGGAAGGCATGTCAGGGTACTGTATACAAATGTATTGTAGTAGTGCTTCTAGTATTAGAAAGCAATTAATTGATATATTAAGAAAAATTCTAAATATCTTTCCAAGGCTAAGTTTAAAACACAAAGTAAGTTATACCACTCAGCAATGGGAACTTTAGGTAGGAGGCTTTATTAATTGAAAACTCCTGCTTTAAGTTTAGGAAAAATGAATAGAGCCCTTTTGCATGGTAGTGTGGCAGACGTAGGTAATTGTGAAATACCGATTCCTTAATATCGAATTTTACCGATTCAATATTAAGGACTCGGTATATACGATGTACCTAAAGATTCGGTATAAATTACTGAATTGGTATAAATTGCTAAAAAATAGCGATTCGGAATGGGTCAGTAATTTTTTTGTACTGAAAACTCAACACCGATTCGTAAATACCGAATCCCAATTTAAAAATTCGGTAATTGTGGAATCAGCCAATCCTGTGCATCCCCATTACCTCCCAAACAGGAAGTGGCCTCACTCAAGCAGCTGCACTGAACCTGGAGCTGACTGTGAGGCAGGGAGCAGAGAGCCAGGAACAACACAGCCTCATATTGCAACCAAAACCAAGCAAAATGGCAAAACCAGGAGAGGGAGAAGGAGGGAGCAGGAAGGAAAAGGAAGCAAACATTTAGCAAGAGTGAGCTGGAGGTCCTCATTGAAGATGTTACCAAGGACCATGGCAAGTTGTTTGGCAAGCAGCCCCTGCATGTGCCAGAATCACAAAAAAGGCAGATCTGGCTTGCAATTCAGAACCAGATCAATGCCATCGGAGTCACCCAGCGCTCCTTGAGGATCTTAAAAAAGAGATGGTACGATCTGAGGAAGACTGCTAAGGCGAGGATGGCAGAGAGGCAGAAGCAGGCTGGTAAAACTGGTGGAGGGAGGAGCACAGCACCTGCACCAACTGCCCTGGAGCTCCTGGTTGAGTCCACCCTCCAGCCGGAGAGTGTGAGTGGGGTTGGCGATGCAGACAGCTCAGCCAGAGCTGCCAACAGACAAGGTAAGATGCATGCACAGCACACCCTCCCTACTCCCAATCCCCAGAGAGGCATAGGAACTTCCACTCCAGTACATGTTTTACTCATGACCTGCAATGCCTTATGGGAAATGTAGTCAGAAGTAACACATGTCATAACAGTCAGTCCAGCAAAGCCAAAGGCACGTGACAGCAATGAGCAAGCAGAGGACAGTCCGTGTGATTGGCAGGCATTATGTTTATTACAATGCAAATGCTGCCAGATAAGTGAGCATAGGAAAGGCACCCAGGCCCGAGAGGAGACAAGAGGAGGAGGAGCAGTCGCCTGCAGGGCACACAACCCCACCACCACCACCACCATCAACGCCACCACCACCACCATAAATACCACCACAGCCACAATCAACGCCACCACCACCGTCAGGCAGGAGGCATGCAGTGGCCACCCTCCAGCAGATGGAGGTGTCTGAGGAGGACAGCACAGGGGGCCAACCGTCTACAGTGGCTCAGGACAGCAACAGGACAAGATCACAGACCCCAACGGAGCATGCCCACAAATCTTCCAGATGCCGCAGGGCAAGGGCAGCCAGTCCTCACTTCCAGGGCGAAGATGACAGTGTGCTTTCTGGGCTTGAAGGCAACATACTGAAGGTCCAGCCCCTGCAAGGAAGAGTGATCAGGTCCGTGCAGCCGGAGATGGCACACAAGAATGCTCACATGCATCGCATTGAGAAGGGCATCAGTGCCATGAAAACCACCATGGCTGAGGGCATGAGTGACGTGGCGGAGGCTGTGAGGCAGCTTTGCAGCAAGTTGGAGGAGGACCGTCTGTCTAGGTGCAGGCAGAGGCATAAACTGGATAATTACACCAAGGCGGTGAACCGCCTGTCCACTGCAACCTCTCTCATGTGCAAACGCTCAATAGCCATGCAGGAGGAGATGGAACACTGCAGTTGGGATGTGGCTAGGGGGCTTGTCACAGTTACCACTGGACTTGAAGTGCTCCAAACAGACAAGGTGGCCACTACAGCTGATGGGGGGAAAAGTGAGGAGGCTATTAACCATAGTAGCCTCACGCCTCCTCCCACAGAGACCAGGTGGTGCAGTGAACGCCACAGCGCTGGCCCTGGACAGACAGGCAGTGAGGACAGTGGGGCAAAGGAACGTGGCAGTGCAGCGCGTGGGCACAAGAAGTAGAGCCAGCCATGTTATGGTTGTACTGAAATGGGTGATATAACCCATGTTTGTATGGACACTGCAATTGATCTTGGTGGTGTGCTCCGATCATTAAACACCATCACTCAAATACAGTAACTGGTTATGTCTCCTTAATTACTCAGAAATAGTTGCGTGTTATCTCAGCCCGTCTGTGTCTCCCATCCGGAGCTGCTGCCACACCTGCTGTGCAGGGCTCTGGCTGTGGACAGTCCTCACCCTCGTCCTGAGAGTCAGTTAGTTCCACTGCTGTTCCTTTCTTTGTGGCAAGGTTATGCAGCATTGCACATGTTGCTGATATTTTGCAGCAGATGATGGGGCAGTACTGACGTGCACCTCCACTTTTGTGGAGGCAACGGAACCTGCTTTTTATTAGTCCAAAGGTGCGCTCCAGAACATTGCGCGTGCTTTTATGTGCCACATTGTATCTCGTCTCACTTGGGGTGGATGGGTTGAGGTAAGGTGTTAGGAGAAATGACCTCACGGCATATGCGCTGTCACCTAAATAGGAAAGAAAGTGCCATTAATTTGAGTCACCAATACATTCATCCGAGGTATACATGAGGGTGTGTCACATTGCTTTACCTAGCAGGTGTCCTTCTCCAAATTCACCAGCAGCCAGACGTGTATAGATCCCACTGTCCCTGAATATGTAGGAGTCATGGGTACTCCCTGGAAATTTGGCCACAATGTCAGTAATGATGTAGTCTGCATCACATATCACTTGCACATTGATGGAATGAGTTGATTTGCGGTTGCGGTAAATGTATTCTGTAGCTTCAGGTGGGCAGATTGGTATATTGGTCCCATCAATGCACCCTATTACATGTGGGAACAGTGCCTTTTGGTAGAAATCCAGCTTTGTCTTCTGCAGTTCCGCCTGTGTGCTGGGGAAGCGTATGTAGTAATGCATTTTCTGCCACATGGCATCCAAAAAGTAGTTGAAGAAAAGGCAACTCTGTGATACACCACCTGCCGCAGCTATCACACCTTGGTAACTTCCTGATGCGAGTAGGTGCAGTCTACAGAGCACCTGCACATGTGTTGGTATGGTGTGCGCCCTTAGTGTCTGAAACTCCAGGTATGGGTGCAGGTCCCGTATCATGTCTAGGATGGTTTGTGGATGTAGCCTAGACCTATCATGTACTTCTGCCTCAGTCAATTGGAACAGTGTGACACGCAGTCTGTACACACGCTCTTCCTGTCTCAAGACCCTCAGTCCTGCTGCCCACAAATGTACCCGCCTTGCTATGAAGTAGAGGGCCGCCATTATGTTCACACTGTTGAATTTTAGGGCTGTTTTTATGCACTGCAACTGACTACCACCTGCTCTGGGTCAGTGGTAATTGCCGACTTTTAAATACTGATTTTGGACAAATTCGGTATTACCAATTTTTGGTACAACGAATTAGCGAATTTTTACCGATTTCTTATTTACAGATTTGGTATTTTGGTGTTTCGGTGTCGGCCGATCGGTAAATAAGGAATCGGTAACCGATTTCCCTTAAATTTACCCAATCATTATTACCGATGGCATTCGGTAATACCTACATCGCTAATGGCTAAATACCAGTCGGTAACGCTGAAATTTACCGAATTTTGGCTTTACCGACATGTATTTAGCCACCTACATCTAGCCCTTTGTTTCTTTGGTCCGGAGCAGCATTCTAGGGAAAATTAAGAGTTGTTAAGAGGAGGAGTTGCAGAACAAGACACTCCTCTGCAGACTTATTGACCCAGAAAGCAGTTTATAGCAGTACCAGGTAGTGTATAAGGATGCATGGGGCTCCAGCTGCTCGGGATGCATTCAGGATGTACCCATGCAAATAGCGGGTCCATCTGAGCCAGTCCACATCAGTACGAGGCTGGGTGGGGCCCACTCTCTTTAGTTGTTCTCTTCTTCAATCCTTTTATCTCTATAACTTCACAGTGAAATAGTGCACGGTCATGGGGAAAAGAAAATCATCTACTGAAAAGGCAAAAGCAAAATCTATAGCCAACTATATTTGTGACTTTTTAGATTGAGCCTTGCTCTGCCTGTTGTTTCCTCTCCTATGGGCTCTGGCCCACCCATCGATTGCCACTGGTTGGTATCTGTGGCATTCAGAAATGCTGGCTTGTTATTGGTGGATTTCTGTAATAGTACGTCCTTTGTGTGTTAGGCTCACTTTCAGACGATTTCACCAGGGCCGGCTCTAGGCTCATGGTGGCCCTGGGCAGGGAGCGTAGGTAGGGGGCCCGGATGAGGGGGTCCGGGCGGGGCGCAGCGCGCAGGCCAGTAAAGAGGGGAGAGGGTCAGGGAGTTTAGAAGTGGAACAGAGCCAGAGGCCGCCAAATCCCTGCCAGGGGCCACCACGCAAATATGTATCCATCCTCAGAGGATTAATATATTAAGGATATATATTGGCGTGGTGGCCCCTGGGGTTTGGTGGCCCTGTGCAGGTGCACAGCTTGCACATGCCTAGAGCCGGCCCTGATTTCACTCAAAGAACATTTTGGTTGGCCATGACACTGTACAGCATGTGATAACCCTCCTGCCACCTCCTGTATGGGCATTGCAGCCCCATTCACAGTTTACTTCCCTTCCACCTCGCTTTTACCAGCTGCACTGGTCTTCCACACATTATTCTATTTCCAGTTGGTTTCAGCAACAGAATACAAAAGCGCTCTGGTTTATTATTATTTTTTTTAACTTTATATCCCTGTTTAGCAAAGCTTAGGAGGAAGAGAAGCGAGGATTTACCACTCCCATCATGGCTCCCACAATACACATTTGTGGTCCTGTGCCTAATCACCCTTGAACCGCTCTGTGTTTCCCCCAGTGCACCACCCCTACAGTCGCATCTCCCCATACGTCATTTCCTGGTATTTTCTCCCCATCTGTCGCAGAGTACCCTGGTATGCCTTTTTTTATTTTTATATATATATATTTTATAAATCTCCTGTTGACCTCTCCTTGAAGCCCCAGGTGGGTGGGCTCCTTGTACTAGACCCGGGACAGCCGTAGACCTTTATCTCCACCTTTTTCCCTACACCAGGGATGTGCAGCCCCCATCGCACAGTTCAGCAGACATGTATTTTGCAGCTAGCCTGGGTGAGTTCTCTTCTTACTCTCTTGTGTCTGCACACCTGTGTGGGAGGTTCGCCCCACACCCTCATACTGCAGCCGAGAACTCTGGCCACTGGCTGCCTGCTGTGCTAGGTCTATACAATTAGCAGGGTTATCGACTCCGCCTCCCCTGCTGGATGTTAGAAAGATTTAGGGGAGGCCAAAGAGCTCCAGGTAGTGGTCTTCCTGGTCGCATACATTGATTTGCAAATTAACTCCCTCTGAGTTAACTGAATTATCTCATTAGTGAGCTGGAAAGGGGTTGGGAAGGCAAAATACAGTGCATCATCCTATTGGGGGAGGCTGCGATGCTTGTTTCCCCTGTCCATGAGGTCTAGTGACCACCCGTGTTGCTAAAAACTCTGCCTCAGGAGCGTAGGCCAGTCAATCACACCCGTCCGTCCCTTGACTGAGAGTTCACCCAGAGAAGGTGGCCATCCAACACACAACATTGTGCCCCAGAGGAAGCATTAGAGCAGGGTTGAAAGGGGATGGATTAGAGTTAAAAGGATTATAAAAGAAACACAAAGGCACAACAGATATCTGAGAAAAACCCTGAGAGAAGGAATATCAGTTGGGTTAATAGATTTAAGACCTTATTTGGATCTTTAACGTTGACAACTATAGGAATTGTCTTTGGCGATGGCCCCATCCAATCGACCCTTCTAGCCAAGAGGATTTGAAGGGATAAGGCGGGATCACAGTCTATATGCTTATTTAGCCAGTGGAGAACATTTAGGATCAACTGTTTAGTAGACTCAGACTGAACCATTTTAAGCCTGGGTAAATAAGTTAAAATTAAAACGTAAGGGCACACTATGGGGGGAAGATACAGAACCTTGATTTCCCTGCCAGGAATACCATGTCTAATGCCCATGCACTCTAGGCCATTATTATGAGCGCATCCCTCAGGTCTTTTGCACCCGGACTGGTCAGGCTAAAGGCCTTGTACAGACCGAAGAGCCGAGGTAATGGGAACATGAGGTGCATAACCATTGGCGAGCGATGGTTGGCCACGCGAAGCCATAGAGGACGAGGTCACTTCTCTCGCTAGTGTCAGTGCTACAAAGAGCAATCGGTTGTCTATGGCTGGCACCACTACCCACATTATCAAAGTCACATGGGTTGGTAGGGGCTGGTGGTGGGGCCAATGTTGTCTCAATGGTGGTCCTAACATTACTATGATTAAACAAATTGAGCAATCTAGTCTCAATACAATTGAGGGCTCCTGTAGAGGTTTTAAATGCAGTTTTATTAAGGTTTTGACCCTACTACAAATGTCATCAATATTAAAATGAACAGGAGTAACCTTCACTTTGTCCTGGTTGTCTTAAAGCCCTTTAGATATAAACAGGGCCCTTCCTGCCAAGAGTCTCTCCTCCCTTCTTTTTACCTGGCAGTTCGATAGCTAAAGAATTGTCAGCATGATCAGAGCATACCTTTTCAGTTCCCTCTGGACAAATGGGCAGCCGGATAGACTCCTCCGATGCAATGGGCCTCTGATGGTCATCGGTGCAAGCTGGTGCTGGTGACAACCCCTTACCTCCTCCAGAGAAAGTTGCCTTTCGTTTAGTTTTATTTCCTCGGGGAGAACACTTGGAGCATGCACCAACAAGTATTTGATGGTTCAAATAGTGTCACCCGCTGTGGAGCTACATACAATTTTTCTTCTGCCAATCAGGGAAGAAAATGGGCCTCCAAAGGATGACAGGAGAGAAAAGACCAGGCCAAGAGAGGAGGTCCAGCCCAGCCTCTTCCGGCCGCAGACGGGTGCAGATGGGACCAGTCTTTGACCATTCTTTGTCCGGGCACGCAGCAGGGCATGTCCCTGGGTGAAATAGTATATTAAAAGCTATCAGCAATCTGATATTCACGAGTTAAGGTTATTACAATCAAAGAAGAGCTGAAGTTAGCAATTGTTATATGAGTCCAACACAAACATGCAATGACACACCTGATAGTTTCACCTACCTTTTTGGATAGAACAATATTTCCCCCTTAATGTTATTTTGTAGTGTTTGGTACAGGGGACGGGATATTTCAAGCAGCATCACTTGCAAGATGCAGGTCCAAATACACAATGAATGTGGAATTGAGAGTACCGTTTAGTAACGTATTATAATAAAGAACAAGCATTGGCAAAGCCATTGGATCTGGTTTGCGTTTGGAGTTACAGGTCAGACCCATTGCCCATGTCAGTGGTTATCAGTGGCCTGGTGGCAGGATGGGACGGATATACTGGGCATGCTTAATGGAACCAGCAGCAGGAGGAATGATCAAAACAAGCCCCCAGGAATACTGGAAAGGCATCATTGACCTAGCAGGGATATATGGCGTTACCACGCGCGCGTTACAACGACATACCATTACAACGCGGTTGTAACAACGCAAGTCGTTACAACGACTTGCGTTGGGGGGGCGCAAATTTAAAACATTTAATTTACTATTCCAACACCAGTCCCCGTGGATAGCAGGGAAGGTGTTGGGATAGTAAATTAAATGATTTACTATCCTCGAGCGCCCCCCAGCGCAATTCGTTGTAACAACTTTTGTTGTTACAACCGCGTGGTAATGGTACGTCGTGGTAACGCGCGCGTTGTAAACGTTGCATACCACCTAGCAGCATGCCGAAAAGAGATGTCGCGCATGCTGAGCAAGAGCAGGGGCTTAGCAGCAGAATGAAAAGAATCTGCACCAAACAACGACAGAATGAAAGGGGCCCAATGTGCATGCTGATTGGCTGATTGCCCCTAAACTGTCTTGGGGTCAAGATTTTGGTTCAGCTATTTTGGGGGCAGCCCACTGTCATGTAAAAAGATATAGGCAACCGTCTTCGGATTTTAACAAAAAGAATGAAATAATACACGATGGAGTAAAAATAAAAAAAAGCTATATTGATTAGGGTTCTGTAGCAAGCATGATTTAGATCAATAATTGAATGTGTGGGGAACGAGTGTACTGTGAAGGCAGTCCCTCATGCGTTGCAATGGAGGGATGAAGCATCCATCCACCAGCCAATGCCATGAAGTTAGAAAGACATACCACTGTGGGTGGAACCAAAGGTCACTCCATGTACATGTTAAAACATTAGTAACAATAGATTGCGTAGGCAATGAAATCGGTCTGCAGCTAGACCTAAAAGACTTGCTAGCCATCCATATTTATTACACCATATCCAGAAGAAGACAAAGGAAGGTCATACCTGTCAGGATCCAAAGAAGTGTGGTACAGGTTACAGACACACCTCTTAGACATTTACAACATAGGATAGCATTTTAATTGACCTCACTTTCATTGTGCTTAGCAAGTCAAGTATGACCGAGAAAAGCTCTGCTGTAACAAAGGCCATTGCATGAGGCGTGTGTGGTTGATGTGCTTAAATGTCACCAAACAGGAGTCAGGCAGGTGTCCGTTGGCAGGGCACCTGAGAATGCCATGCGCACTGGTCTGGAAGCTCTGCAGCATTTATTTTGGCAATGACATGCGCATTCATGAGAATTACTTCCCCAACCGCGTAGCGCCTCAGGCGGGGGTTAACATTCTACTTCATGAGTGATCTGTGCGGTGTGTCCCCTGGGAAACCTTGTGCCTTGCTAGAACCTGCAGGGAGTGCAGGGCACGCAATACCTGAACACATCGTGAAGGTCATTTTATTTATTTTGATTTGACCAGACTGTCCTCCCATGATTTCCAGGTATGTTCCTGTCCTGTCGGCTGCTATTTTGGTCCCAGTAGCGACTGGTAAATTTGTATTGTGGTGAACACCTTCCTCTCTGAGCGAATACGCTCCACTTCCTTTCGAAGGGTTCTGTAGGCAAGGTTCTCCCCTTTGGTGAAAATGTGAAAAGATAAAGGGCCAAATTGTAGGATGAAATAACCAATAAATTTTGCTGTGTGACTGTCAACCTTACCATGTCCAGGAGAATTTGGGATAACCCTGCTAATAAAGTCTTTCAAATAAGACCAGTAAAACAGTGGATTGTTCAGTACAATTAAGCTAAAAAGTGGCCCATGAGTGCAATGATCTAACTTCACATTGCTTTCAAAATGTATATTAGTATCTTTATTCATTTCACTTTATGTTTCCAAATTGGCTTTTCCAAATTGATTCTCATTCATGCTATTATTGAGACTCTACTAGGATGGGATGGGGAGGAATAGAAGTTACACAAATGTCGCAATAGCAAACTGTGGATAGAAAAGCTGGACAAATCTCACAGGCTAATACTTTACTGCTTCGCTACCACATTAGATATCGGACAATTTACACTAATCCTACATGTTCACTCAACAGACGTCAGTGATAATATCATAGCAGCTTTTTAAAATTGAAGTAGATCATCAAAAACCTTTGCAGAAGTTATGAAATGGCGGTCTGTACAGTAAGTGTCACCTGGCTAACATAAACTAAAATCAGCAATAGATTTCTCCATTTCAGCACAAATTATACCTCAGATTGAAATATATTTCGGGAATGCAGTCATTGTTTCTGTTATATCGTTTTGCTAATTTCTACATTTCAACATGTAATACACAAGTTTAATTTAGGATAAATAATTCAATTTCCATAAAGATAAGTTGCTGTTTTCATGAAAAAAAATTCTCCAGAAATTTCTTTTTTTTAAAAAAAATTTCAACAGATTTTATTAGAAGAGTTTTATAATTACTGTACAGGTAGATTGAAGGCAATAACAGTGTGGGGGGTGCGCCCGTGAGGTTACAATTGGCGTCTTGCTTGTTCGTGCGGTTGACAGATATACATTGAGAGAGGTTCGGCGAGCTGGAACTTGACCTTGTTGCATATTGCCCTCAAAAGGAGGAAGAGAAAAGTCAGAAAAGAGAGATAAAGCAGAGCAGACAGGGTGGTTGGTGCGTCTAGCTAGAGGCCATCCTGCTGGGGTTCATCGTGTGTGTGGGGCGGGAGTATATGCGAGCAGCAGTCTTTGTCTTTTAGCTAAGGTGGTTTGTGTGAGCTCAGATAATTGTCAAGGGATTTCCACATCTCCTTTTTCGGTGTGTCTTTTGATGCTATGTTGTCTGCCCCAATGAGGAAGGTGATCCAATTGAACCAGCTTTTGAAGGTAGCTTTCGCTGTATCTTTCCAGTTTGTTAGGATTGTTTTGACTGCGGCTGTGAGTAGGATGTCTATTAGCTCGCTGTCTTCCCTAGATTGGGTTTCGTGAGTCATGAAGGCAGTCACTACTCCTGCAAAGTCTGTTTGCATTTGGAACCCTATTGTGCTACTTATGAAGTCGCTTACTTTGTTCTAGAATGTTTTGACCTTGGGGCAGTGGAAGATAAGGTGTGCTAGGTCTCCTTTTTCTTTGTGGCAGTTCCAGCATAGGTCATTGTCCCGGATCCCTATGGCTGCTAGTCTGGCTGGAGTCCAGTATGCCTTGTGGAGGAGCCAGTATTTCGTCTGTGCTAGGATTCGGGTGACTTTATTTGTGCTTACTGAGTTCCACAGGTGGATTTTTTCCCTTTCATTGAAACGCCTATTTTGTTGGTCCTCCCAGTACCCTATGTCTTAGCGTTTAATTTTGTTGCGGTTGGGCTTAGCAGTTTGTAGAGGTGCGAGGTTTGGTGGCCAACTTTATTTGGGTTGGTCGAGTATTGTAGGATTGATGGGATTTCCCTGATCAGGTCTGCTCTGGTGAGTGCCGGTCTTATTTTTAGAAAGTTATAACATTCTATGTCTGCTAGGTTGTGAAGGTGTTTAAGGGTGTCGAAGGTGAGATGGGTGTTGAGTTTTTCTAGTTGATTGGGGATGGAGATGCCTCGTTCGTACCAGGAGGCCATGTCTAGTATCTTGTCTTTGTATTTTATTTTTGTGTTGAACAAGATAGACTCCCATCTTGTGCCTTTTATGCTCTTCTCCATTCTTTTGTCTACTCTAAGAAGGGCGTTCTTGGTTTTTTTAAGTATGGGGTTGCTTGCTTCGGGTTGTTTGTTTGCTGTCAGTAGGGCTAGGGGGTTTAGACCTTTTAGCATAGCCTTTTCTAGCGTTAGCCAAATCGGTGTGTAATCCTGTCCAGGCGATAGCCAGTGCAGACCTTGTTTGGCTAGGCACGCTGTTTGGAAGGTTTTGAAGTTAGTGAGGTTAAGTCCTCATAGATTTCTGTTCAGCTTTAGTTTCTGGAGACTTATCCGGGAGACTTATCCGGGGTTTTTTATCCTTCCATAGGAATTTGTTTATCAGTGTGTCTAGTTTTTTGTGGAAGTCTTCTGTGGTTATTAGTGGGAGCATGCTGAGCAGGTAGTTAATCATGGGTGCTATCATCATTTTTATTGATTCAACTCTGCCCCACCAGCTGACAAATTTCGGCGACCACGTTTCAAGTTTCTCTCTTACTTTGTTTAGAAATGTCCTTTCATTGTGGTCCAGTGTCGCTTTGAGATCTCTCTCGAAGTGTATGCCAAGATATTTGAGAGCTCCTTTTTGCCATGTTAAACCTGAGTTCCCTGGTACTTCTTTAGTAGTGTGTACGTTTAGGGGTTTGCATTCTGATTTGTCCCTATTGAGTTTATAGTCCGAGACCTGAGCGAATTCCTCAATGGTGGTCATTAGGGCTGCTATTGAGGTGCCTCGGTTCTCTGTAGGTATGAGTATGTCATCTGCATAGGCAGCTAGCTTAACCGTGTTTTCCCTGATCTGGATACCATTTATTTCTGGGTTGGACCTAATCATGCACAGCAGTGGTTCTATGGAGAGTTTGGAAGAATGCCGGGGATAGCGGGGACCCTTGTCTGGTGCCTCTTTCTAGGATTAGCGTCTCTGAGGAGCACCCATTTACTACCACTCAGGCTTTTGGTTCATTGTATAATGCCATCACCATTCTTCTGTAGTTTCTCCCTAGGCCGAACCTCTGCATGCATTGGTCAAGGAAAGGTCGCAACACTCTGTCAAACCCTTCTCGGCATCGAGTGCTATCATTACTGCTTGTGTGCCGTTGGAGGACGCGTGATTTATTAGGTGGCATGAAAGTCTTGTATTGTCTTGGGACAGCCGGTGTTTGAGGTAGCCCACCTGAGAGTTGTGGATTAAGGTTGGGAGTTGTGCGTTTAGTCTTGCTGCAAGGACCTTAGCATATATCTTACAGTCGACATTGATTAGTGAGATGGGGCGGAATTTTAGTGGGTATTGTGGGTCTTTCCCATCCTTTGGGATTACTGTTATATTGGCCTCTGTCATTGAGCTGGTAATTTTTCCACTGTGGAAGCAGTGTGTGAACACCTCCTTCATTGTGGGCTTAAGTAGGCGGAGGAACTGTTTGTAGAAGCTCACCGAGTAGCCATCTGGCCCGTGAGCCTTGTTGTCTTTAAGGCCTGCAACTGCTCTCACTGTTTCTGACCCCGTAATGTCATGTTCTAATGTCATTCTCTCCTCCTCTGTTAATCTGGGTAGGTTTAGCCTGGCTAGGAGACTGGCCCCATTGTCTGCTTTGAGGTTTTTGTCTTCTTTGTACAGGAGTTCATAGAAGTTTTTGAAGACTTTGAGGATCTCTTTGTTTGACGTTTGTGAAGTATTATTGGTGTCAGTTATCGCTGCGATAGTGTGTTGTCTCTGTTTGCTCTTAAGGTAAGAGGCTAGCGCTTTCCCTGCTCTGTTCGCTTTGCATAGGTTAATGACTTTGAATCTATTTATCCACATGCCAGCTCTTTCGATTAGGATCTTGTTGAGCTCATATTTTTTCCTGGTTAGTTCTGTCAGAGTGTTTTTGTCTTTTAGATTGTTGCTGTGGCCTCTCTATAGGTCTTTTATCTGGCTTTCGAGCTCTGTTACTTTTTTGTTCCTTTCCCTGTTCATTCTAGACTTGATGCTGAGTAGTTTACCCCTGACTGTGGCTTTCAGGGCGTCCCAAAGGATGCCTCTGTCCATGTCTGGGCTATCGTTGAAGGCTATGTATTCTTTTATGGTATCTTCTATCTCTGCAACGTTATTCGTGTTTCTAAGTATGTCGCTATTGAACCACCACCTCCGGCTGGTCTGTTCATTGTGGCGCCCGCTGAGTGTTAGACTGATGAGTCAGTAGTCTGATATTGTTCTAGGAGCAATGTCTGTGTGGTCTATGAGATGAGTGTGGGGTGCGGAGATGAGGATGTAGTCAATGCAGCTGTATGAGTTCTGTGGGTTAGAGTAGAATGTGTAGTCTCTTTTGTTTGGGTGTTGAAGTCGTCATGGATCTTTGAGGTTGAGCTTTGTGCACAGGTTACCTAGGATTTTGTTTCATGGCGAGCAGTGGCTGGCTCTTTGTGGGTGCCTGTCTATTGCGCTATCTAGTGTCTGGTTGAGATCACCTGCTACTATTAGGAAGTCTTCGTGTGGGAGCTTACTCAGTCTGTTCTCAACATTACTCCAGAATACATTGTCTTCTGCATTGGGACCGTATATTTTGGCAATGTGTATCTTGTCCTTCCCCCTCTTGAGACAGGTTATTAGGACTCTCCCGTCTTCGTCTGCATAGCTATCCTGTACTGTTAGTCTCGATTTTATGTCTATGAGTGTTATGACTCCCCTCTTTTTGTGAGCTGCTGGCGAGCATAGTGTTTGTCCTATCCAGTTTGCCTTCAATCTTTGTACGTCCTCTGCTGACAGTTTGCTTTCCTGAAGCATGCACACGTACCCCTTGGTCTTGCTCAGGTATTCTATGGCTTTCCTCCTCTTGACTGGGTGATTGAGGCCCTTAACGTTGAGCGAGACTACCTTAATAGTGGTGGGTATTTGGTTATGTGTCATTCCTTAGCTGGGGTGTCGTTGTATGTTGTGGTATTGTGTTGTGTTCTTGATCGCCCCCGGTGGTGCCCTTTGCGAGCTTTTGCTGCTACTCTCTTGTGCAGTATACTATCTGCCGGATGTTGGAGCGAGCGCCTATGTCTGTCCGCGACTGGGATGGAGAAGATAAGGAAAGAAAAAGAAAGAAGGAAGAAGGCTCCAGAAATTTCTGATTCTTATTTTTAGTAAAAGTATTTTTGGTCCAAACAAGCTTCTACTACTGTCAGAAGTGTAGATACTTCCTTTCATGATCCTTTAGCATCAACAACTATGGATGTCCAAGTTCTAGCAGGGATTTTCACATCCATTATCCAGAAATACCCTGAATTATTTCAAGATCCACAACAATAAGTCAAGGATGATCATGTTTTTTCAAGCTTGTCCCCATTATGCACCATTTTAACCGTTCCCCGGAAGTGACTACTACTTCCGGCCTCCCAGTGGCACGCAGGTCAGCAGTCTAGTTATTCAGCCAATGCTACAAATAGATTCACTTTCCTAAGCACCTCGGACCTGCCAGAAGGTAAAATTGAATTGAGCGCTGGCATTATCTGAAGCACCTGGTAAAGGGCTCCTGCTAAATCTTCTTTAGTGACATTCATCGCACTGCGATCTTTATGCTGTTTAAAACCGATCTTATGTTTTAACCTCACATATTTACACTCGCTTATTCCTCACCTTTTAAAACCCTTCCCCGGTCGACCACTGCTTGCAGATTGTTGTGGAGGGAAGATTAAAAACACGACCGCGCCCCGGAAGTGACTACTACTTCCGGACTCCCAGTGGCACGCAGGTCAGCAGTCTAGTTAATCAGCCAATGCTACAAATAGATTCACTTTCCTAAGCACCTCGGACCTGCCAGAAGGTAAAATTGAATTGAGCGCTGGTAATATCTGAAGAACCTGGTAAAGGTCTCCTGCTAAATCTTCTTTAGTGACATTCATCGCGCTGCGATCTTTATGCTGTTTAAAACCGATCTTATGTTTTAACCTCACTTATTTACTCGCACTTATTCCTCACCTTTTAAAACCCTTCCCCGGTCGACCACTGCTTGCAGATTGTTGTGGAGGGAAGATTATAAACCCGACCGCGCCCCGGAAGTGACTACTACTTCCGGACTCCCAGTGGCACGCAGGTCTAGCTATTTCCGGCCAACCAAGTATAAAAGAATAATGCCCTTCCGTTCGCGCAGCGGACACGCGCAGCGGGCGCGCCGGCAACGCGCCGAAGGCGCGCCAAAGGCAAGCCGGTCTGCGCCCGTCCACGCCAGACCGGGTCTGGGGCCAGGACCTTTTACGTCACCCCCCACAGCTTACATATGCTATACTCGGGAGACCCTTCTCCAGCTTAGACAGACCACCCACACACCATGCCTCCACTCTCTTGCCTTGGAAGAGCGACAAAATAAATGTTCTCACTGCCCCTACACCCTAGCACCACCACCCACGCCGAAAAAACAGTTGATCAAGATGGCCCTACTCAACTGTAGGTCCCTTCCTAAACACTGTGTAGAAATAAATCTGTTCCTCCAAGATCTAGAGCTAGAGGTTATGTTCTTGACAGAAACCTGGCTATCCCCTTCCTCAGAGCCAGACATTGTCCAAGCCCTCCCACCAGGTTACCTTCTCCAACGCCACGACAGGCCCTCCGGAATAGGCGGTGGAATTGCTGTTATCTATAAAAACCACACGTCCTGCCGGCTGCTAGACAGCCCTGTCCAGGACTGTGAAAACGCACACTTCTCCATCTAAATCTCCCCGCTAAAATCATTCTCAGGCGTCCTCATCTACCGTCCCCCAGGAGCACAGGGACAGTTCTGTAGCTCCCTGATGGAAGCCACCATCTCCCAGGCTAGTTCATCTCCCAATTTCACAATACTAGGAGATCTAAATCTTCACTTCGACGACCCACCAGACAAAGTGGCAGGAGACCTAATCTTGGACCTAGCCGCCTACCACCTCTACCTGAAAGGCCACCGGTCCACCCATGTTAAACGTCATCTCCTTGATCCCATCTTCTCGAGTATCTCTGAGATATCCATAGATGAGCCCCTCCCTATGCGCTGGTCAGATCACTGCCTAATTCCATTGAAGTACAAAATCCACACCGAACCCCCTGGCAGACCTCCTCCTTGCCCTCCATCTCGCCCATGGTCAAAACTAGCCATCGAAGACTGGATACTTGAACTCGAAGCCACAACACCAGTCCTCGACTCAGACCCAGTCCTAGATGACCAGCAATTCTCCGCCTGGATCGAACAATCCCTAGATCTAACTCTGCCTAAAAAACTTCTCCCTAATAAAAAGGGAACTTTTAAATCCCCCTGGTTTACCCCTGAGCTTCGCGATTTGAGAAATAAATGTAAAAAACTCGAACGCCTATGGAGGAAGGACTGGGCAAATAAGAAAAAAACGAATACAAACTAGCTGTGAGATCCTATAAAGCCAGCCTAAAAAGTACCCAGGCGGCCTTCTTCGAAGACAAAATCCAAGCCGCCGCCAACTCTTCTAGGGACACATATTGCATCATCAGAACGCTGACGAAAGTCCCAGACCCACAGCCTGCCAAAGATCCCTCAGGCCGAAGATGCAACGAACTAGCAGAATTCTTCTCCACCAAGATCCTGAAAATCCTAAAATCCCTCCCCACCCACAACCACCCCCCTGACCCACCTCCCCCAGTCCCCGCAACTTATGCCCCTCACCTGGACTCCCTCTCCTCGCTGACAAAGGAGACTGTCCCCACCATCTAAAATTCCATCAAGAGTGGCTCCCCTACGGATCCGCACCCCTCAATAAACTAAAACTCATGACTCCCACTGTGACCCCCCTCATCATCAACCTAATAAATTCCTCCCTAGGAAAAGGCATCGTCCCCCCCAATTGGAAAAGGGCCACAGTTAGAGCACTGCTAAAAAAATCTCACCTTGACCCCTTAGAGCTGGCCAATTATCAACCAATTTCCCTTCTACCTGGAATTAGCAAGGTGGCGGAGAAATTTGTCAAACAACAGCTCTCCACCTTCCTTGAATCCAACAGTCTCCTTCACCTCTCTCAGACAGGATTCAGGCCAGGACAGGGCAATGACACTGCCCTTATAGCAGTGGTGGAAGAAGCGAGATCAATCCTGGACGAAGGGGGATCGGCAGCAGTGATTCTCCTGGATCTCAGCGCCGCCTTCGACACGGTGGACAACACCATCCTTATCCACCGGCTAAGCAGAGTTGGAGTCACTGGCCTTGCCCTGTCCTGGCTCAAATCCTTCCTAGAACACAGAACCTTTGAAGCCGCTGATGGACACACATGATCCAGAGCTCTCCCCCTCCAATGTGGGGTCCCCCAGGGCTCCTCCTTAAGCCCTACACTTTTTAACGTATATATGGCACCCTTGCAGGAAATCATAGCACCTTTCAGCATAAATGTAATTATGTATGCCGACGACACCCACTCCTTTCCCCAAACCAGTCGGCCCAGTGTCAGGAAAACCCATCCGCATGCCTCCAGAACATCTCCAGCTGGATGAGCGAATCTCTCCTCAAATTAAATGGGGAGAAATCAGAGATCCTATTGCTAGGCAATCAATCCAAACTCCCAACCAAACTTCTATGGCCATCTTGCATGGGCACAACCCCCACTCCAAAAAAAAGAAATAAAGAGCCTAGGTGTCTGGCTCGATCAGGATCTTAACTTCCATACACAAGCCAGGAAAACCACCGGAACCTGCCTTTGCCTCCTGCGCACTGCTCGCAAAATCCTCCCCCTCATACCCCCCCAATCCAGGAAACTCCTCATCCAGGGCCTCATCCTGTCCAAGCTGGATTACGGGAACTCGCTATACCTTGCCTCTCCAAAATCAGTCATCAACAAACTCCCAACATGTCCAGAATGCAGCAGCCTGGCTGCTCACATACACAAAACATCGATGCTCTGCGAAGCCGGCCCTTAACTCCCTACATTGGCTTCCAATTCCTGAAAGAATCACTTTCAAAACCCTCTGCATCAAACACAAAATCCTGCAAGACAAGGGACCCCCTATCTTGAGATCCTTGGCCAAACCATACAAAGCCAACAGGAAGCTAAGATCTGACCTCCTCTCCCTGGCAAGCAGCCCCAGAATCAAAAAAGCACAATCAGGGGGACGTCTCTTTTCTTATAACGCTCCTAAACTGTGGAACGCCCTACCTATCAACATCCGCAGGGAGACCAATCTACTGACTTTTCGCAAACTATTGAAGACTTGGCTATTCCCTTAGGTCACTCCGCTCACAGACATAATCTGACAAGTCCAGCTCTGGGACGCCCCGGGTAGCTACGCGCTCTATAAATCCACTTCCATTCCATTCCATTCCACCAGACGGGAACAATATTGTCAAGAACACCCAAGATACTTTAAAGATGGGCACCATCATGCCAGGTCTAAACATGATGTTGGCAAGAATGCCTATAAATAGCATTATGTAAGCTATGTCTGCTGATAAAGAAGGGGGTTTATCCCTAACAAGGCTGAGAATTTGTGATTGGGCCCCTTAATTGGTAACAGCCAATGAAAGGGCTGTTTCTCTGATGCTGGAGCTCATAGTTATAGTAGATTACTGAGATGTATGTAACTTGACATCAACATGTATGGGATGAGCATTTATTAAAAATAAATTGCTACCTAAGACAGCCGAAGTGCCTTAATTATGAAAATCTGCAACATAAAATCACTGAGGAAAAGATGTAATTACTTAAAGAGCCCTGCTATGGGCAGGGGTGAGCACGGGGAAGCATAGACTCTGAGGTATTTTCATTCTTGAGACCTTAGAAGGATCTAGGGAAGGTAATAAACTGAAGATTGCCAAAGATCTACAGGGATCTAAGAAGCACCAAAGAGTATAGAAATGTGTGTGCGACTTGCTTTAGGAACCTAGGAAACGATATAGGATGAGATTCAAGATCACGCCCCTGTGGAAGCTAGGATCCTCCGGGAGGAACTAATGCAACAAAAATTAAATCTAGGATTCATAGCATCCATTTTAGGAAAGCAAATGGTGACCTGAATTAAGCATGGTCTGTAGATTTGAGCCAGAAGGACACAGAGTTGGAAGAGGTAATGGCCCGCCACGAGGATGGGGTGATGTCCATTCAATCTAGCCAATGACTGATAAGATTCAGTCTCACACCAGAGATAACTTTACAGATGTAGATTGTTTTGCGTGTGACTGACTGTGAATCCAATATGTGTCAAATATAAGGATTAAAAAATTTTTTTTTTTTATAAGGATTAAAAAATACTCTTTATGACGCATTCTGAAGATTGGAAGTTCGAGGAGACAAGGCATGCAGATCCGACTGCTGTCGTGTGGTTGAGGTCACCATGGTACTTCTCCAGCTGTTCTTGGCAGATGGGGTAGAGTTGCCCAGATATAATAGAACTTTGTTATACTATCTGTATGATGTTGGCTAAAAACAACATTCTGTGGCAATGCTCCAACCCTGAGCTTTGAGGGTTGAAAACTAGGTATTGATTGGGAATAGGAGTGGAAAGAGCCATATTTGTGAGGCTGCCTAAAGAAATGGGTCAAGATTTGGGCAGCATGGAGGTATGCTCAGTAATGTGACTATTGGTCCCAAGTCCTAGATGGTCTCCTCATGAGAGTTATATTAGGTCCTTGGAGCCTAGTCTGATGAGAATTCTACAAGGCAAATGGAATATTTTCACTCTGCAAACCTGCAAGTGCAGCAACATATTTGCACTAGGAGCGCAATGTTCTTCGCAATTGTTATTTACAATTTATTACATTGTTCAGTGTTGACACACTACAATTTTATTGTGTTATAACTTTATAGTTCTTATGACACACTGTTAAAAAACTATGTTTGAAGACAAAAGTACACAATATGTTGTAGACGGGTCAGTGGATATTCCATGGGTCGGTAGCCCGCGTGTTTTCAAGAATACCCACTATATTTCACAGATAGGTCACTATTAAGGGACAGTTCGAATTTTGCTATGAATGCCAACACTATGTGATGTTATGCCATGTTAAGCCATAGAAAGATAGGATGTTGTCAAGATTGACCACAATATTTCATGGATGGGTTCCTCTCGTGCCAGGAATAGCTAAATATCACCAACAATGCCACTATATGCCACGGATGGGTCACACATTTTCCAGGAAGAGCCAGGGATGAATAAATTCAGCAGTTCACAAGCTGCAGATCAGTGTAAACACCAAGGGAAGGTCAGGAGTCAACTGAGCTCATGGTGTGTGGTGGGGCATGTGGGAATTTGGGGATGAGATTCATGGTCAGGTAAATAGGCAATGCGTGCTCAGCTGGGCGCAATTACTGGTTTAGGATTTATGCAATAGTTGAGGGAAATATTTACAAAAATTAAAAGTGCTGATCAAAGTATTAAAGTATTAGGGCTGAGATGTATCAAAGGGTTTTGCCCATTCTGTGTCTATGTGAAAATGTGTTCATACATATGGCTGTAAGTGTCTGTTCCTTGTTTCTTTGCATTCTCACCCATTGTGTAAATGAATGAAAGCCGCACACATGTACACACACTATAGTACCAGAATATTGTTGTTGTAATATCGTTTGACATAAATAGTGTATCTTAAATAAAGTTTAAGTACATATGTCCTCACTAGAGTTAAAAGAAAATCTGGATCCCCATATGAACGATACTCAGGACAATATATTTTTGTCAGGCAATATTGACAATCCTGCACAATATAGGTGTGTGACGTGCTCACATTAACAAGTACATCTGGTGATAAGGCTGAGATAGTTTGATGACAGCATAGGATATGCACGTGGCAGTGGGGAGTCATAATATTGAGTTTTTAATATCAACTTGCATAAATATGGACTCCAATCAATCAATCAATCAAAGAACTTGTAAAGTGCGCTACTTACCCGTGAGGGTCTCAAGACGCTGAGGGCAGGGGGGGTGCTGCTACTGTTCGAAGAGCCAGGTCTTGATGAGTCTTCTGAAGGCGAGTAGGTCTTGGGTCTGCTGTATGTGGGCTGGTCCGGCGTTGTGGAGTGCTTTGCGTGCGTGGGTGAGGAGCTTGAAGGTGATCCTCTTGTAGACGGGGAGCCAGTGTAGGTTTCTCAGGTGGGGGGTGATATGGTTGCGGTGGGGGAAATTGATGATCAGTTGGGTGGAGGCGTTTTGGATGCGTTGTAGTCGCCGTAGGTGTTTGGCTGGAATTCCTGCCTAGAGTGCGTTGCCGTAGTCCAGTCTGCTGCTGACAAGGGCCTATGTCACCATTCTTATTGTTTCGGTCGGAATCCACTTGTAGATCTTGTGGAGCATGCGGAGGGTGTTGTAGCAGGAGGAGGAGAGATGGTGTCGACCTGTTTACACATGGAGAGGGAGGAGTCGAGGATGAATCCTAGCTTGCGTGCATGGTCGGTGGGTGTTGGTGCTGTTCCCAGTGTGGTCAACCACCAGGAGTCGTTCGTCCCAGGCTGAGGGGGTGGGTCCGAGGATGAGGACCTCTGTCTTGTCTGAGTTCAGATTCAGATCGCTGCTCCTCGTCCAGTCGGCGATGGCTTTCATTCCCTCGTGGAGGTTGGTTTTGGCAGTGTGAGGGTCCTTGGTGAGGGAGAGGATGAGCTGGGTGTCGTCGGCGTAGGAGATGATGTTGAGGTTGTGATTGCGGGCAACTTATGCGATGGGGGCCATGTAGACATTGAACAGCTTTGGGCTGAGGGATGAGCCCTGGCGGACGCCGCAGATGATGGTGGTGGCTTCAGATCGGAAGGGTGGGAGGTGGACGCTCTGGGTTCTGTCGGAGAGGAAGGACATGGTCCAGTCAAGGCCCTTCTCTTGGATCCCAGCTTCTAGGAGGGGTGTCTTTAGGGTGTGATGGCAGACCGTGTCGACGGCGGCTGATAGGTCCAGGAGGTTGAGGGCTGATGTTTCGCCGTTGTCTAGTTGGCGCCTGATGTCGTCTGTGTCGGCGATGAGGGCCGTCTCGGTGCTGTGGTTACGTCCACTGCATCAATGTGCATGTGTAGCATTATAATTGTAACTCTGTGCTTCTATATGTACATGTACCTTGATGATATAGTGGTAGTTGATATCGTCCAGGTCGATATTCGTCCAGGTCGATATTTCTGTCCTTGATATTGTGACATACGCTCATTATCAGTAACAAATGTCCACATTATGTCTCCTTCTGCATCACAAGGAGAAGGTATCACCCCATGCTTAACGAATCGCAAATATATGTATCAGTGGTTTGGGACCAGGACTGTGGCTGCCTCATTAACTAGAATTGACAGAATCCAGCTTCAGGAGAGGGTAACATCTATTTTAAAGCGGCAACGTGGAAGCTGTACATAAGGGGCAGTTACCACTTTGAGAATGTTGGCTCTAACGGGGGCACTGGGGGCAGCACATGGCACTCCAGGGTAGCAATGCCTGCTCCCCCAGTGTCCTTCACAACATGACATTTTTACCAGTGTTACTTTAGGCCACTGCAGGCACATGGGCCACATCGTCAACAGTGCCTTTCTTGCAAAATGAAGTGGAGCGCTCAAACAACAAAATGTAATTTTGCTTGGGGAAATGGAAATCTTTGGACTGGTCCCAGGTCTTATTTCAGAGCCGTGTGCTAAAGCAGTTGATGGTGTGAAGCAGGCGAAAAACTCTAATGTAATTTGTCCTTTCCCTACATTAGAGTTTTTCGCCTATTGATCCTTTTACCCCTTGTTTTTAACTCACACATCTTTTGATTTTTGCACTGCACTCGATCCCATCTTTATCATTTGTTCATGGGTACCTTAACGATTGATGGTGCGACCCAATTGAGTAAGGGCGATGGATGGGTCTCATTGATCAAGAGACATACCACCCCATTTTTGGATGACCAAATGAGAACACTTGATCTACATACCTATTTGATGGGAATCCAACACATCTCTGTACGGGTCTTACCAACAATCTCAGTAGGTCCTTCGACAGGTTTGTCCTGGCACACATTTTGATATAGAGACTTTTGTAGCTCTATTAGCGCCTAACTCACTTATGTAGGAGTTTTGCAGCAGCTCGGAGTACTTGAAGCTCCGTTATAGACCCCCGGTTCTTTTGTTGTTAGGATTACAGTTAGGGGGATACGAACTGGGCAGGTCTTTAAATTTCCCTCAGACCCTCCTTCAATTGTTTGTGTTTTACTTTAATTCCTGATCATTGGGTACAATATATACTTTCATACCAGAGCGATTTTACATGGGAGAAGCAAACTTTACAGCATGAAACAATCTGTACCGAGTGACTCCATGAAACAGGACACAGTGGGTCTTATTACGAAAGCGGTCGGAGTTGCCTCTGACCGACACCGCTGTGGATTGGGAATGGGCCAACCTCAGGTCAGCAGTTCTGACAGCATTATTTGGATGCGACCGCACATGGTGCGTTGCAACTCCCATTCTCAATGGGACCTTGTGCCGCAGGGGGAAACCGCCTCCAGCACAAGCTCCCATTGAGTAATGGGAGTTGTTTGTGAACCTCCCTGCCACTAGGCATGAGCGGGAAATCCGTTACGCCCGCAGATTTTGCGGATTTTTGGGAAATCCGCAATCCGCGAATTTTGCGGATTTCCCGCAAAATCCGCAAAAAAAAATCCGCAGACGTAACGGGTTCAAAAGTTGAACCCCCACTCATGTAACTATTTTACAATGGCGCAAGCAAGCTGCCAGCGCCGTTGTAAAATAGTTACAAAGTTAGCTTGCACAGGAACCACTAGATAAAACGATGCAGGTGCTGCTTTATTTTATCTAAGTGCTTCCTGTGCAAGCTAACTTTGTAACTATTTTACAACGGCGCTGGCAGCTTGCTGGCGCCATTGTAAAATAGTTACAGCTCACTCCAGGGACCCCTGCGCCCTTCGGGGCGATTGCATAGTAACACACACATGGTCGCTCGAACTAGTTGATGCTCAAATTCAGTGACTCATTCATTAGCCCAAAAACAATTGTGAGCGTCGTCGAGGCTGGACAGGTGTGCCTTCTTCCCAAATCTACAGTGGAAAATCAGCTGTGATGCTGGATAGACTTTGCATCCTTGACTTTCACGAGCGCAATACCCGTGCTGTTCCTGTGACCAGGAGCTTCTTTCTCTTCATCTGCTGAACTGATCTTTCTCTGACCTTTTATACACACAAGAGGCACATACATGAGTAGGCACATTGTGTTCGCACGGGTTTCTGCAAGTTCGCGAGCGTTTTGTACAATTTTGCAATTTGCAAAATTGTACAAAACCCTCACGAACTTGCAGAAACCCGTGCGAACACACAAAAAAAAAATCCGCGAGGATTCGCGGATTTTGCGGATTTTCGCAATCCGCAAATTCGCAAATCCACAAATTCGCGGATTGCCAATCCGCAAAATCCGCCCATGCCTACCTGCCACGCGGTTCAGGGATGTTCAAGCACAGATGAGGAGGACCAGGAGGAACTAGACCCTGCTAGGGGCCCCCAATGTCGCTTTCCCACAGCCTTTCCATGTCAGAAAGCCCCACATGGAAAGTCTGTCGGAAACCAACATCATAAACCCGAAGGCAGAAACGCCATCCTTAAGGGATTATGAGGCCTTTCCGACCAACCGACAAGCTCCATGAGCCCCTAGGATTGTGCTGGTCGGTCCCTCTGACTTCTGCCTCTGACCGCATGCATCATAATGCTTTGGTCAGACTGCAGCAGTAGATGGAGTTCGGACCACAACCGACAAGCCGTCGGTTGCGGTCCAAACCACATCATAATCAGGCCCGGTGTGTTCTCAAAACGGCCGCGTCTCTATTGGTAATAATTCACTGTGGCAATATGATGAGAAACCTGTGCACAGCTTACAGGTCTTCAAAAGGTATATGCAATAAACATTGCCAATTAGCTTTACATTCCCTTATATGCTTGTTCAGTAAAGTATTTTAAGAGTGCACCTTAACCGGATTTACAGAACCACAAAACAAAAAAACAACAAACACACTGCATGGAGATTTAAAAAGTACAAAGATGTGAAAATGAGTCAGACCATTGTGCATTAGCTTCCTGCCACCGACATTAACCTAACATCGACCCGGCTCTTCAGATGGCCCTGTGCACTCCTCTTTTGGCCACGCCCAGATCTCCTTAGAGGGAGTTCCCTAAGTATTTAGAAGGTCTGGTTTAACAGATTCTCCCTCATTCATATCAAATCATAAAAGGAGTAAAGTGAGCTTTGAGGTGAGAAAATGCTTGAGTGTGTAAGGTAGGGAAGGTTAATGCTCTGTAATGCACCTGTTACTTACCGGTAATCTTCATTACTCCGAGTCCTGGTCTTCCTTTTGTTTTCTTTCTGCTAGAAAGGAGAAGTACTGCATGTGCAAAGCCTGCAACCAGGAAGACGGCGAGGAGGCAATGGAGTTTACTACTACACATACTACTCATATGTCATCTGCTGCTTCCATTGGTGTTGTACGAAGAAGCCCTATTATGTTCGGACATAATATTACCGAATTAGCCTGCCCACTGCAACAAAGCAGATATTCTAAAGCAGTGTTTCCCAAACTGTGGGTATCAGCTTTTTGGTGGATCATGGAAGTCAAGCAATAACTAAAGATGCCGTTATGTTCTGTAATTATCTTGTCACATTTTGCTTTCAGAGAAAGCGTTCAAACGACATGTTATGTCTTATGACAAATTCCTGCTTTTTTAGGCCAAAAGCTGCCAGACGGAACATGCTGGAAGCTTCCCAAATAGTACATTTTGCACATTGCTTACTATTTACTCAGTGTTTTGTAACTCACATTTGCTTGCTTTCTATTTGCTGGCTTTATTTATTTTAGGCTGTCCAGCATGTCTTTACCCTTCCTGTGGAGTATAGTCTGTTTTCCATCTCTCTGACTGGCTTTTTGTGTTCTTCCACGAGAGCTCCAATTCTGGGAACTCTTTTTTCCCTTTTCCATGAGGCACTCCACAAGAGTACATGTGTTTTCAGTTGTCTCCTTTGTATGCTTGTTTATGAAGCAGTAAACGTGCTGTATTTCCGGGAAAAGGTTTCCTGCCCTCTATCTTTCTGCTTGACTGATTCTACTTATCTCTTCCACTATCAGTTTATCATTCTCACATGCCTGTGAGGAACAGTGGAGCATATTACCAACAACTAGCGATAATTATCGCTATGTTGGCTTAGCGGCAATAATATTATCGCTGAGCTCCGACGATTTTTATCGCAGATAAACCTTGCTATTATCAAGGTTTATCTCAAAAGCGATAAAAATCGGCCGAAATGCATGAACATTGCTGAAAAGTCAGCGATATTCTTGCATTACCGAGCTAATGCTCTTAGCCATGTTATCCACCTATCATTGGATAACATGGCTAAGAACTGCCCTGGGCAGGCATCAGCTTTTGGAGCTTTTAGCGCAAATATTCCAAAAGTTGGTAATAGGAGATAGCGATGTTAGCGACAGTCGCTAACATCTTGGCACGCCCACTTTGCATGTCATTAGTGATAATTATCGCTGACATGCAAAGTGGGCCCCAAGATGATCGCTATCGCCTACTAGCTGTCGCCAACTGGTGTTAGCGACAGCTAGGTAACAGGGCGATAAAATTATCGCCGCTTTAACAGTAAAAATTCCCGCTAAAGCGGCGATAAGGCCCTTGGTAATATGCCCTAAGGTTCTGTCTACAAGATTGTTTATTGTGGTCGGTGCTCTTTACTAATAGCAGAACGTAAACAATCCTCTTCCTCGCTAATGCCATAGATGCTGGAAGTAGGGGAGTGGGAGGTGCTGAAGCGCCCCCAAAATAACCACCCTGGAGTGCAGAGGTGGAATGAGCAATAAACAGACCTTTAAAATTAGTTTTTATCATGTCACATTTACTGGTCATTCAAGACAGGTCAAATTGTGGGTGTTGTTCTCCAAGGGAGCTTTGTGTTTACTTCTCTTTCTCTGACTGCAAAGTAAGGGGATTTATGTGACAATCTTACTGGGTACTGGGCGTGTGATAGAAAAGGCTGTAGAAAGTTGAAAATTGCAGAACATAGAAGTAATGTAAGAGGCTACAAAGAACCAACAAAAATGGCTATTCATTCAATTGATGATAGGCACATGAGTGATGACTTCAAGTGGACGGTAATAGAACAAGCAACCAACATGAATAGAGAAGGACCCAGAATTTTATTGGAAAAAGAACAAAGATGGGGGAATAGATTGTCAAAACATTTCATCATGTGATCTATGACAATTAGTTTTTTTCCCTAAGATAGTACTAAATTATTTGAAATACTCGTAAATGTATTGCATTTAGGTGAGATATATTGATTAACGTGGCACTTATTGTGCAATTCATGTTTGTGAGCATTTTACTCAGGCACTATAATGAGTTTGCAAATACATTGTACAGAATTGACATCTGAATCTAGAAGAAAGTTTTACATTTTTTTAATGAAAAATTTATTTTGTTTTGGTTTTTTTAATGATTATACACTGTATTGCTTTTCATTCATTCCTCAGACCAAGGACCGTGAGTGGTCTATTATGCATTAGTGAAATTTAATTTGCAAAGCTTATGCACGTGGGATCTCAAATGCACGTATGGACATGTTTGATCAACTAGGTAATTAAAGAAAAAAAACTAAATATCAATGAATGGAAACAGCTGGATTTTTTGAATCACCAATGGACAAAATATATGTTTAGACAATTTAATGTAAAATGGTTAGATTGAAAAACCCTATGGGACACTAAAGTAGTGCTAGTATGGAGACTCGGTCCAATCATAGGGTCAGGTCATTGCAGGAATATTGCTCAGTGCCTAAGATCAGAAAGTGGCACCCCACCCGCACACTATCATAATGTAAAAAAAACATAATAAACGGGAGTGTTGATGTATTAACATTTAGGAAGTATGTGGATTGTCCACCAATACAATAGGTTGAATGATGATATCTTATGGGTCAGCATGGTGCTATAGTCTTTGAACACTAAAAGATGAGAACAACAACAGAATGGATCCACTGACATTTTTAGAGATAGAAATAAATGGATATTTTTCCAACTAATAGTATATGTCATGCCTAAAAAGAGGATGCTGCTTCACTCAACTGGGAACTAGTTTAAGATGATCACCAAACCATGATAGACATGAAGTTGTCTGCCTCAAACACACCCTTCCCCCCCCCCCAAGTTTACCTTCTAGAATAATCAAAAAGGAAACCTTTATTCCTTACTACAAGGCAGACAATGGACGGAAGTAGGTTGTATTTTATTGTATTGTAATTGAATGTTAGCCAGTTATTTGGATTGAGAAGGATAGTGGAAGGTTAAAAAAGAGAAAAAGGTTTGCATTTATATAGCGCTTGCTACCCCTCATGTGGTGTTTAGGCGTTTTTGTGGCGAGTAGCATGCTACTCCGGAACCCATAAAGTATTAGTGGTGAATTAGTACAGTGAAATATGAAATTATTTTGAGTGGTGAATATGTTAGCCAATTATTCGGAATTTGAAAGTTAGTGGAGGGATAGAAGAGGTGGAAAAAGTTTGCATTTGTATAGCTCTTGCTACCCCTGATGAGATGTTGAAGCACTTTTTTTGCAGGTAGCACACTACTCTGGAACTCATAAAGGATTAGTAAAAGATGAGTAAAAGGGAGGTGGAGAGGGAAGAGTCGGAGGGAAAGGTTTAGAAAAGCTTGTTTTGGGGGATTGGAATAGTAAAAGAGGTATGAGATGATTCAAGGAGTGGTAGAGTAGGGAAGAGTCTAGAACGGTTCATTCTTTCCATTTCAAAATGTTTCCAGAATCTTATATGGAAGTATTTAACATATGTCCTACCACATAAAAACAAAAAAACAGTAAAAACTCAGTGACATTTTTTTTTTCTGTTCAAATTAATTTTGTGATATTCTCCCTTGATACAATAATGTTTACAGGCCTTTTCAAAGAAACTATGAATCGATGGCAACGGGCCCAATCATGTAAAACAATGTGAAACAGCTAAACAAGTGGCTTGTCGTCTCACTGATTTGATAATACCCCCTGATAATGCAACAGACCCTGATTCGCCAATTTGATGCTCCGTTGTCATCATACATGCAGAGGAATGGTGAGTGAAAAGATGCCAGCCAACTCACACACTCCAACATTCAGGAGTTGCAGGAATCTAAGTAGGTTGGCTGCCAGGCTGGGTCCTTGATGACGTGAGTAGGGCACATCCACAATGAGTGGGATAGGATATTTGTAGGCCTAGTAATATTTACCCTAGTTTGTGATATATAACTACTGCCTACATTTTAGTGTGTGTCTTATGGACCGGCCAGCCCGCCGTTTCCCATGGGGCTGAGTGGAAGCTCTTAAAGAGTAGGTACCAATGACCTGATTTAGGGTATCAGTATACTTCGATGTTTGCCCGACTCTTGCAGAATGGTTTCCAACAAAAGTTTTGCAACAGAGATTTTTAGAACATATTGGATTGGATTAGGCACAGGACATTGAGATGGGCTGGATAAGACTTATAGATATATATGTATAATAAACAAGTGTTCAGTGTGGTTGCACTATCAGACATGAATATGAGGAGAATCACCATCACTCAACACTGAGAAAACCTTTGTAGGAGTGCACAGTGTCCAGTGAATTATGCATTACACAAAAAAATCATAATAATTGTAGTAACTGACAAGGAAACTCTGTTTGCTTGTGTCTCTTCAGGATTTCCAAGCCTGAGAAATACCCATATACAACTGGAATACATGGTATTTTTTGAGAGTGTGGATGCTCGTGGAGACGTTCACATGATAATCCAATTATAGTATTGGGGACCAGGTTGGGCCTGATGAAAGCTGACTGACCAGTTTAGTCATTAATTCTCACGGGATGTGCCCTTTTATGTTCTTAATCTGTCCCGCATGTTCCCATTAATAAAGTTGCCTGAAGAAGGGGACAGCCAGAAGCATTTTAACGGCTCCCAATTTCCAGAGTCCATTTCATACAATTTATCAAAGTGTTCGACCCTGCATGGTACGCAATTGAGTTCAATGAGTTTGCCAGGTGTGGATTTGATGATGAGGCATAGCACATAGATTTGCTGGTTAGAGTCCGCTAAAAAGAAGTAGGTATTTCCCTCCCCTGTACTGTAAGAGTCTAAGGTTCAGATGTAGGTAATCACATATTACCGATTCCTAAATACCGAATTTTACCGATTCGGTATTTAGGAATCGGGAAATGTGATGTAGCTAATGATTCGGTAAATTTTACCGAATCGGTAAGAATCGGTATTTACCGATTCCGTATTTACCGAGTCGGTAAGTCCCATCCATTCCTATGGGCCTGGTGGCCCATAGGAATGAATAGGAATTACCAATTCGGTAAATACCGAATTGGTAATAGGGGGTAGACTTACAAGGGTGGCAGGGTGTCACATTGACACCCTGTTGCACCCCTGAATAGTGCAAGGGAGCACATGTGGCACACTTACATGCCCTAAGGGCATGTATGTCTGCCACAGGGCACTGTTAAAAATTGCAAAAAATTGCTTTTTTCACGGTTTTCGATATTTACCACCAACTTGTAGTTGGTGGTAAATAACGAATCCTGAAATGAGAAAAGCACTCATTTGAGTGCTCCCTACATTAAGAATTCGGTAATTTACCAATTCCTTAAATTGCAGATTCGGTAAATTAACGAATCCTTCCGTTTGGCCTCCTACATCTGAAAAGCCTAATACCGGTCGGTAACGGCCGAAATTCTGTAATTTCGGCCGTTACCTACCGGTATTAGGCTACCTACATATGCTCCTATATCTCCATTTGCTAAGGGCATTTAATTTTAATGGGAACTCAGGTATCCTTCTTGTTAAACAATCCTCATGCCCTCCTTGTTGATTTGTTGTTCAAACCCAATCTAGAAATTTTATTTTGTGATCACAAATAGAAAATATTCACTGAAACCCAATTTCAGCATATTATCATTTGTGTGGAATGTAGTTTTATCAGTAAAACTGTACACCTGTGCACATTTTATTAGCCATTTCAATGGAAAATGTGCTGTCTGTAGATGACAGTTGTTGAACTTTTTTTACTGTAAGGCCTACCTCTCCTGTAGTATAACATTAGGTTGCCGTATTACATTTAATAAGCGCTAATAATAGGTGTGAACTGGTAGAACTGTCATGTTTGGTGTCTTTGAAATTGTAAAGAACAATCCGCTTTAGTGGTAAAGTTTGATTTTGAGATACAATTATGAAAATGGCACTTTGAGAAAGTTGTCATTTTTCTGCCCTACCTATTTTGTGCCTGCAGTTTGTTCCTGGGTCACATGACTTGGTGTAGCTGACAGACTGTGTATTCCTTCAAGACAGTCAAACACAATAGAGAGCTTAGGTGTGCCTGGATGGGCAATCACTGCGGGATGGGGGGCTGAACTGGGTACAGCCCCACTTACAACTGAATAAGCTGTGTAAGTGTACTGTCTACAATTTGTTGTTTTCTTGGTGTTATGCTGGTTAATAACATAATTTGTAAAAATGTTTTGATAATTTTTATGAATTGTATTAATTTATCAATAACTTGTTTGGGATTATAATTGTGACATTCAGTGTGTTATAGAAAATTCAATTTATCTATACTACTATTATAAAGCAAGAACTTTGAACCTTTGAGGCGGGTAAACTCGGGAACCACAGCGCCAATCCACACACCCGATACATCATTGTAATCGTCAGGGTGTGCAGATGGACATAGGCTATATAAACTATAAAAATATGCGTTATTTAAAAAATGTACCTTAAAAAAAAAGTAGTCCCTTCGAAGTAGCGCCGGCCGCGACCTGCGTGCTGACGTCAGGAGTGCGGGGAGGAGCGGCGTCCAGGAGCGCGAGGAGGAGCGGCGGACATGGTGCGGGGGAGGAGCGGTGACCAGCGGCGGACAGGCGGTGAGGACCGGCAGACAGGCGGGAGGAGCGGTGACGAGCGGCAAGGAGCGGCGAACTGGGGAGCGTGGGGGAGGAGCGGCGGCTGAGGTAAGGCTCCGGGGGACCCACGGACAATGTCGGGACAGGCGGGGGACGGGGCAGGCGGGGGACGAGACGGACGGGGGCCCGGGCTGCTGGACAATGTCGGGGCTGGCGGGGTCCCGGGCTGCTTGATAATGTCGGGGCGGACGGGGGTCGGGGAAGCCTGATTGCTCCCGGACAAGGTCGGGACGGGCTGCTAGTTTTTTAATAAAATACGTTTTAAATATGTCAAGTGAGTGCCTTAGTATACAATCGGTTATATGATTGGTTGTTGTTGTGTTTAAAATTGTAATAAGGCGCCATGGGGGAGCGATTGCTGATTACTATGCTATACATTTTCTTCAAGGGATAACTTGTTCTACTATTCTCCTCTGTGCATTGTACTGTATTTACTAGTGAAAGTTATTTTGAAAGTTGACATTTGTAAAGGTTCATTGAATTTGTCATCAGCCGTGGCCCGTGGAGGGAGTTCCATGGGGCAGGCAGGGAGGGAGGGGCAGGGTGGGGGGTTGGTAAACACCGAAATATGGATGATTGCAGGTATGTAAACAATTAAATTAATAAAACGAATTTCGTAGCGCGCGCTGCATTGCCGGGGCACAATGGGCTGCCGTGCGCTAACGCAGGCACCTGTACACCATGGTGCAAGGGTGCCTGCGTTGTGGGGATGATTATTTTTGCACAGGGATGGGAAAACTTCCTGTACAAAACTAATCATTAAAGGCTTTTTCTTCTTTCTATATGTGCTGCAGAGCCTCCCTTACGCCTCCCCCGAGGAGGCATACGTTTTAGACGCTGCCTCAGATTTACGATTTCTCGGGGCAGTGTCATAAGCCATGGAAGTTGCTGGGAACGCCCCAGCAACACCCTCTGCACGCCCCTTTAATGCAGAAAACTGCATTAGAGCAACCAATATTTATCAAGCAGTGATAAGCCCAAAAAAGTGGCTTAGTGATGCCTGATAAATATCACGCAGGCTTCTGCGCCACGGAACATCACAAAAAGTGATGTTCCAGTGGCGCTAGGGACCTCCTAAATGAGGCAATTAAAATTAGGAGCTCTAACCTTCGGATTAAAATGTAGATTTGTTCATATTTTTTGTTTGTGAACTAAAACAAATATTTCATAATTTGTCTATTTGTTTGATTAATACCCTTTTTGGTATTTTTGTGTATTGTTTTCAGTTTGATATTGTAAAAATTGTTTAGGTGGAGGTCACCAGCCTCCCGTAGTGATACAGGGTGGTCTACTTAAGTTCAAAGGTTAAGAAGCGCTGCTCTAGACTGTTTTCCCATACATCCATCTAAAAGAAAGGCTTTACAGATCATCCACCACCGACCAGTTAAGAGGGAATGAGCCAGTTTTTCCCCAGGGGCACAGGTAAAGATGGAGACATGGACAGAGAGGCAGATATATGTAGACAGGGACAGGAAGATACAGACATTTCGACAGGGTCAGGGGGGCTCAGAGATGTAGACAGGGTCGGGGAGATAAGGATATGTAGACAGGCACAGGAGGGCACAGACATATAGACAGGGACAGGAGAACACAGACATGTAGGCATGGATCTGTAGGCGCAGACATGTAGACAAGGACAGGAGGACACAAGCTTGTAGACAGGGACCGGTAGGCCCAGACATGTAGACTGGGACATGAGGACAAAGGTAAGTACAAAAATATTTTTATTGACTCTTGGCATCAAAAACACCCACTAGTGGAGAAAGCAATGGCATGAACTACCAATTCCAGCATTCATAATAATTTAATTTAATTTAATTTGCGTGTTTATATAGCGCTAGAATCACTCCCGCGCTTCGACCGCTGCGAAACCCTTCCTGGCTTCCCTGAGAGATGGTCCCTTAATGGGTATCTCCAGGGTGAGACCAGGCATCCCCGGCGGTCTGGTGGGGCCGTTAGTGAAGATGAGGCAAGCTAATGCCCAGAGTTGCCGAGTGTGATCGCTGATCAGAGTGGGCACCGAGGCGAGAGAATTATCGAGTCCGCTGACCCTGGTCCAGAAACCTGCCGCGCCGGGAATCGAACCCTGGTCCCGGGCCGTCCTCTGCTCTCGGGTCTGCCGCCTCTAACCAGTGAGCCACACTACCTCATTGTGTTATTTACTAAAGGGCAACTGTTAGACGTAGTATCATTGATGTGAGTCTCCCTGCCATTTTTTACTGATTGCCTCCTCTGTTTTTGATCTGTTTTGTTTGGTAGATGTTTTGGGCACTGTGCCACTGATATTTAGTGCCACAGTGCAAGTGCTCCCTATGTTAAATTGAAGTATTGATTAGTGGCTCCATGATGGGGTTATTTGATTTACTTGTCAGAACCTAGTACATTGCACCATGTGTGCCCAAAGCTTGTAAATCAAATGCTGCTGGTGGGCTTGCAGCACTGGTTGGCCACCCACAGACGCAGCTTGTAAAGTGTGTCTCATGTCTGCCCTTGCAGAACCTGTGTGCAGTCTAGTACTGCCATGTCGACTTGGTAAGTGTACCCACTTACCAGTCCCTAAACCTTCCCTTTTCTTCATATCAGACACCCCTAAGGTAGGCCCAAGGGCAGGGTGCATTCTAAGTATAAGATAGGACATGCCCTGATGTGTGTGGCATGTCCTAATAGTGAATTACAGCCATTTTTGTTCTTCACTATTGCAAGGCTACCTGTTCCCTTTAGGCCAGAATGGGCAGTTTGATTATAAACATCTTATAATCCTAACTGACTCAGGGAACTAGGTAGAAATTCGAACTCAGAATGATAAAATACATATTTTAGTAAAGTTGGTTTTAACATTCTGGGCCCGATGTAGGTCATTCCAGATTACCGATTCTTAAATATCGAATCATACTGATTCGGTATTTAAGAACTGGCAATCGGGATGTAGGTAATTTTACCGGATTCATTACCGAATCGGTATGAATCGGTATGAATGTCAATTACCGAATCGGTAAATACAGATTCGGTAATGGAGGAAACATTGAAGGGTGGTAGGGTGTCACTTTGACACCCTGTTGCACCCCTCAATTGTGCATGGGCGCACATGTTGCAGACATACATGCCCTTAGGGCATGTATTTCTGCAACATGGCACTGTTTAAAAAGCAAAAAAAAATGCTTTTTAAGGGTTTTCATTATTTACCACCAACTTCTAGTTGGTGGTAAATAACGAATTCTTAAACCCCTGTAGCACTGATTACAGTGCTACCTACATCTCAAAATACAGATTCGGTAATTTTACCGATTCGGTATTTTACAGAATCAGTAAAATTACTGATTCGGTAAAATTACTGATTCTGTATTTTTACATGCCCCTACATCTCCATCTTCAAATACCGGTCGGTAACGGCCGAAATCGTCCGTTACCAACCGGTATTTGGTCTCCTACATCTGGCCCTCTGTGTTTGAAAATACCACTTTTAGAAAGTAGGTATTTTCTTGACTAACTTCCAAGCCTGCCTCTGCTAGGTTGTGCATTCCTTGTCTGGAGTTTGAGTGACAGGGGCTGGGGGATTCCAGGAGACAGGGTGAGTCAGCACAGGGCTGGCTAGAGAGATCTGCATGTAGATGGGCGGGAGGAGTTGCACCCGGGGCCTGAATAGTGCTGTGCCTTCCCTCCACAATTCTGGCTCCACCTCCTGTGGTGTGTTTGATGTCCCTGGCCTACACTGTGAATGGAAAGAAGGAGTCTTGTCAACAAAGTGCTCCAAGAGTGACCGGAACTGGTTTGGAATAGGAAGTAATACTGCAACACCAACGTCGGCGAGCAACGCTGTCCTCTGCATCAAAGCCCTGAGCGCTGCTCGCTCCAACTTGCAACGTAGACCCGATGCCGGCTGCCATGCCACATCGAATCCAGCGAATGATATTGTAAGCTGGCCATAGCTGTAAGCACTGCTCGAACTTGCGATGCCAGCCCGACGCCTGCTGCTGTGCCGCATCGACTCCGAAGCCGGCATCATCGCGGAGCCAATCATCGATGTGGGTGACATTGTACGGAACCGTGGTTTCAGCGCCATCGTGACGTCACCTCCTCTCCGCCAGGAACCAACGCCTCCCCTGCCTGCGCAAGTAACCAGGACACCGACGCATCATCTTCCCCGAAGTAAGGAACCAACCCCACAACCCGCCATTGACGCCGCATCTCCCCAACGCCGTGAGCTGCCTTTGTTTGCGCTTTACCAAGGTACTGTTCTTTGTGGGTCTGTTTTTACTCCAGGCCCGCGCTGCGCACCACGCGGTTGGCACCGTACTTTCGGATTTCTTTTGACCTTGACGTCGTGATAGCTCCCTTTGGGGTTATCTGTTGCTATAGACTGCTTTTAAGTGCATAACCTATTATAAACTATTTCTGCCATCGTGAAGAATTAATATTGAGTACAGTATTGTGAATTTTGACGTTTATGGTCTTGTGATAAGTCTATATAAAGAATACTTATTTTTATAAAATCTGTGTGGTGTCCATCTGTAGTGTTTTCATTGTATTACTGTATGTGTTCACAAATGCTTAACACACTGCCTCTGAGATAAGCCTGTCTGCTCGTGCCAAGCTACCAAGGGGGTGAGCAGGGGTTATCCAGTAGTGTAATCCCCTTTCTCTGACTTAGAAGCAAGGGTCCCTACTTGGTCAAAGGTGTATACCATTACCAACTAGAGACCCCCAGTTCTAACAGCAATTAAGAGTGATTTGGGAATGCATTTTTGGTCTGCAATATTTTGTTAGGACAGCCATGAGAGGAGCCTGTGAACAAGGGTTTTGGCAGCCCGAAACGTGTTAGGCAGATAACATTGCAGTTGTAACTGTAGGTTTCCAAGAGAAGAGAGTAACTTGCTAATGAAGTGCAGCTTCGTTTTGTGGACACAATAGAGTTTTATATTCACTGAAAAAAACAAAGGTTACAGGGATGTTATAGCTAGGCTCAGGTTTCAATTGTAAAAAAACAGTGAAATTCCGCAGTTATAGTTAGTAAGCTAACTATAACTCTTGCCCTCGCAATGCACTACTGGGGACCTCACATATTACATCACTCATGACATGGTCAATGACATCACTGATGACATTTGAAATGACATCACTGATGACATCATCCATAGCATATCTGACACACCCACTCACCCTCCCATATAACCTTTCATACACCCAATCCAACTTTCAGACTACCATTCTCAAACCCATTCACACATCCATACAGTACTTACACAGCCACTCACGGATTCATAGAACAACACACACATACACTCTCTCACCCATACAGCCACTTACACACCCGCTCACTCACTAATACAGCCACTGATATAACCACTCATAACCCATATAGCCTCTCACACACTGTCAGTCACAAAGACAGCTTCTCACACACCTACTCATTCATAGAGTCAATCATACAGCCACCTACCCATACATTGCACACACTCTCACTCATACAAATACCAACACAGACTCACATACCTATGCAGTCCCTGACACAAGCACACACTCACCCATACAGTCACTCACATACACTCATCTCTCAGGGCCCCCTTTCTTATGATTAAAAAAAGAATTAAAAAATAATAGTAACACCGGGCTGGGTTTTTTTGAATGGGCATTGGAGGTGTGCCCCCCCCCCCCCCCGGCTTATTATTACCCTGGGGACCCAATCCCCCGGAACCCAGCAAATCTAGATTTTAAAAAAATGCATATTCTTTTTTTTAATCAAACTGCCTGGACCACATCCCTCGGGCCTGCCCTTTATTTATTTCAATATCAATCTGGGAGGGGGCATGGGCGCCCTCTTCCCGGCCGATGGTGGCCACCGGGACCCCATTCCCCTGAACCTGGCCTTTTCTTTTTTTTTTAAAGGAAGGGGGGATGCGGCCTCTTTTCCTGGGAAAATGTTGGCCCCGAGGACCCCATACCTAAGGGCCTAGCCTCTAGGCTGGGTGCCCAGGTTCCATCCAGGGCCCCCATGGGGACCGCAGTGGGAGCCTGAAGGCCCCCCTGTCCCTGCCGGCTCCCTGTGTCCTGCAGGAGCCGGCATTGCTTTCGGACAGAGGGACCTGTGGACATGCAGCTCCCTCTGTCCAAAAGCAATTCTGCTCTTCTTTTAGCAAGCAAGAGCAATTGTTCTGCTCTCGCTTGCTGAAAGCAGAGCAGTGTTTGCTATGGTGCTCGCACTAAGCCATAGCAAACTGCAATATCTCAGGGGTGGTCCCCATGGGACATTGAAGGAGTCACCCTGGGGGGTCATAGTCCCCAAGGCCATCTATGGCTCCACGATTGGGGCTGCGTGGCCCCTCTCTGTCAAGTAACTAGCCCCGGGGAGGTGGTAAATATTTAGCCCCGGGGGTGGTTTATACATATACATACAGTCAAGATACACATACGTAAATTTACAGTTGGTAAATCCATGCATACTTAAATACATTTACCTTCACAATCTATTTGTATGTAATGATCTACAGAAGATATTTTTGCAGAACAGCATTTAAAACTCAATACTCTGGAAATATACCTTGGGGGATGGGAGACACTCAGAGTCACTGTGTGGGGATACTGTCTACCTTTTTTATTGTCATTAAATGTTCAATTAATTTATATCATTACAGTAAAGAAAATTAGGTTAATAAAATGGGAACTAAGAATTTTAAAACGGATTAATGAGAATTTTTTAAGGACAATTCCCCAATCCCTGTATATGCCCTCCCCTCCCCATTGATGCCCTTAACTTTCTAAATGCCCATTGTCCTTTTAATGGGTTGTACGGTTCCTCAGTATTGCTTGAGTTTACATGTTTAGTTAAGACAATAAATAAAGCTAGGACTTTAAAGTGCTAATACTGAACACCTCACATACATGGGACTGTGAGACGCTGCCACATCAAGCGCGAGCAGACAAAAACCTCCTTTCGGAGAAGGAACACTTGACCCATTGAACAAACAACCTGTAGCCATCTCACACTGAGACTGAAACAAAACCCACTAAATATAGAACTCTGTCTCTCAATGGAGCCCCTTCAACAGGAAAAACTCACAAGCAGCATACACCAGTCTGCAGCCATGTGCCTCTACTGTGCCAGAGGGCCAGGAAATGATGAAAGGGGTAATATGCAGATAGCATCAAATATAACTACAGGGGTGTAGCTTTGTCAGTGAGATTCAGTGGTGGGGGGAAGATTGAGTTTCAGATTCCCCAACTAACAATGCAGTGGGCTGCTGGGTGTAGAGATGAAATGGCCAAGGATGGATTGTTTCCATGGTGAGCAAGGTCAGTATTGATTTCTATTGGGTGGGCCTTTGTCTAGAGTGGCACAGTGGGTGATGAAAATGATGAGTTGTAATGCTACCCAAACTGATTGGCACTTGTCAGACTATTTGCAAGCATTCATCCCATCACCTTTTGTTTAGATGTTTGATTGGTGGTAGTTTGCCTTGAAATCTGGGACTGCCGCAGTTGTCTCTTATTCTTACCCCATGAGAGAAACCAACACAGACCTCACCGACTGACTCAGGGTCCCAACCCCAACCACCAAGCCAAACATGCATTTTTGTGTAGGGTGTCACACCATAAACACCCCCTCCCCCAAAGCAATGTCCCTGTATAATCCAACATTCCGGATATGCATTTATTAGTGTGTCCAGCTCATGTTTTTACTTTTCAGTTTGCAGTCACTCTATGTGCTGACACTCCTGGGTGTTGGGCTCAGTACATTTGACATGCAATCCCTTCTTAGTCCAGGCCCTTGAAGGATGAGGACACCTGCCACTGACTGTTTTTTTCTGGCTATTCGCAGCCCCCCCCAGTGAATGATTATGCCTTTCAACAGATTGACTATTAAATGCAGTTGAAGGTCACAGCTGTAATTTGCTAGTTCCTGGCCATACTCAGGTGTGCTTGGCAGATATGGTGCAATGCACAACTGGCTGGCATTTCCACAGAGGCCTGTACGAGGAAGATAAGAGTGTGGGATTGTTTGAAGAGGAAGCACTATCTGGGTATTTTCACAATTCCTTGATAGGTTTGACCTTTCCGTCCTGATGACCTGCCAACATTCTAGCTCCTTGGGGCATCCTGTGTTTATTACGTTTGGCTGGCTACTTCAGTCACATTATCTAGCTACCTGCCATGGAATGGAATGAAGCAGTTCCAAAACAGAAATAATGCTTCTTCTCAACTCTAAATTGACTGCCGACCTCTCAGTGGTTTGCCTCTCCTTACATCCTAGGACAGCCAGTCAGGAAATATTTAATGTCAATGGCCCATTGCTTGCGCTTGACTAAATAGGGTCATCAACCAAAGAGAAAGAGTTCTCTTTACACAGACCTGCATTGCTAACAATCACCAATCAATCAATCAGGGTTTTTTAAAGCGTGCCACTCACCCATGAGGGTCTCAAGGCACTGGGCGGCAGCTCTGAATCAGCCGAAGAGCCAAGTCTTGAGGTTTTCCTGAACTTGTGCAGGGTTGGGGAGCATCTGATGTTTACAGGGTCTTGGCAGCGATGTAGGGGAAAGCTCTCCTGCCTGCTCTGTTCCTGCGGATGCGCTGGACCTTTGCAAGGGCGAGGTCGGCAGAGCAGAGGTTCCTCTTGGATAAGTGGAAGGAGACTCTCTCATTGAGGTATTAGGGTCTGATGTTGAGGGATTTGTAGGTTTGGGTGGGGAGTTTGTAGGTGACTCTTCTTGATGGGGAGCCAGTGGAGGTCGCGTAGGTGATGGGTCATGTGTTCGTGGCGTGGTGTTCCCAGGACGAGTCTCGCTGCGGTGTTTTGGATGGTTTGGAGTTTGTGTAGAAGGGTTTTGTTGATTCCAACGTATAGTTGTTGCCGTAGTCTAGTCTGCTGGTTATGAGCGCAAGGGTGACGTCCATCAGCAATTTGGGGGGATCCATTTGAAGGTCTTAGAGAGGATGCGCAGGCAGTTGCAACTAGTGGCTGTGACGGTGTTGATCTGGCAGTTCATGGAGAGGGATGAGTCAAGGATGATGCCGAGGTTTTGTGCGTGTTCTGTAGGGGTGGGTGGCTTGCCGAGGGTGGAGGGCCACCAGGTGTTGTCCCAGGCGGACGTGCAGGGGCCGAGGATGAGTTCCTCAGTTTTCACAAAGTTGGGATTTAGGCAGCTGTCTTTCATCCAAGCTGCGGCGTCCTTCATTCCTTCGTGGAAGCAGAGTCTGGTGTCTTCGGGGTTCTTCGTGAGCGAGAGGATGAGCTGGGTGTCGTCGGTGTAGGATACTATTCTGAGCCCATGCTGTCTGATGATGCCGGCGAGGCGGGTCATGTAGATATTGAAGAGTGTCAGGCTGAGCGATGATCCTTGGGGTACTCCGCTGTTGATGTCAGTGGGTTCAAAGAGGTAGGGAGGGAGTCTGATCCTCTGGGTTCTGCCAGAGAGGAAGGACTGGATCCAGTCGAGGGTAGCTACTGGTATCCCTGCGTTGTGAAGTCTGGCTGCGAGCGTGCAATGGGGGACAGTGTCGAAGGCTGTGGAGAGGTCTTGGAGTATGAGGGCCGTGGTGTGAATCTGGTTGAGTAGAAAGCGGATGTTGTCCGTGGCAGTCTCGGAGGGCAGTCTCGGTGCTGTGGTTGCTGCGGAATCCAGACTGTGAGGCATCAAGGATGGAGTTCTACTCAGTGAAGGTGGTCAGCTGGGCATTTACGAGTCTCTTGGTGACTTTGGCTGCAAAGGGGAGGAGAGAGATGGGCCGGTAGTTTTTCAGGTCCGTTGGGTCGGTTGTTGGCTTCTTGAGAAGGGGTTGAACCTCCGCCCACTTCCAGTCGTCTGGGAAGATGCCGGATCTGAAGGAGACGTTGATGGTTCGTCCTAGTTGGTGCAATGGCGGCAGCGGCCCTGTGGAATATGTGTGGTGGGCAGGGGTCCGTTGGGGCTTTCTTCATGGTTGCGGTGATGTGTTCAATGGTGGCTGGATTCCAGGTTGTGATGATTGGCTTGTCTGCGGTTGCGGAGAAGGGGGTGGTGTCCGGCGTCTGTTCGCTGAAGTTGTCATAGAGGGCTGGATCTTCTGCTGGAAGTAGGAGCTGAGCTTGTCGCAGATTTCCTGGGAAGGTGTGACGTCCATGGTTTCACTGGGGGGATTGGTGAACTGCTGTATGACAATAGACAGTTCCTTGGCATTGGCTGCGTTGGTCTGGACTTTGTCTCTCATAAAGGTCCGTTTGGCATCTCTTAAGCGCAGGTGGTATTCCTTCAGGGCACTCCTGTTGTGGTACTGTGCTTCGGTGGTTTTCTGGTTTCGCAAGGTTTTCTCTAGGCGTCTGCATGAGCGCCTGGCTTCTTGGAGGTCTGTAGTGAACCAGGGGGCCTTCAGAGGCACACTGTGTGGGGTGGTGGAGGGGTGCAAGCTTGTTGGCGCAGCAGGAGACCCAGCGGTGAATTCTTTGGCTGCGGAGTTGGTGTCGGTCGTGGCACTGAGGGAGGTCTTGGAGGAGGGTCCTGTTGAGGGGTTCCTCTGTGACCTTGCTTCAGTTCCTTTGTAGCGGGCGTAGGGCGGATTTGAGAGTGGTGGTGATGTTGAAGGTGAAATGGAAGCAGTGGTGGTCCGTCCATTGGGGCTGGGCGCTGTGGCTGAAGCGGATGTTAGTTCCTCCTGTCAATATGGGGGCAAGGGTGTGTCCAGCTATGTGAGTGGGTATGTTGACCAGCTGCTGCAGTCCGAGGTTGGCGAGGTTATCGAGGAGAGTGGTGGAGTCGGGGTTGTTGCGGTTGTCGAGGTGGGAGTTAAGGTCTCCGAGTAGGATGTAGTCCATGGAGGTGATGGTGTGGGGTGCGACAAGCTCGTGGTGGTAGTGGACTGGGTGGGGTGTCCCGTGGTCTGTAGATGAGGGTGCTGCGTAGCGTGGTCCTGGGGTTGTTCTGGATCTGGAAGTGGAGGTGTTCTGAGTTGGAGTGGGGTCACTTGTGCATGAAGTGGAGAGTTGGAAGGGGGTCTTGTGTGCGATGGCGAGTCCTCCTCCTGGGCGGTGGGGGCAGTCCTTTCTCTGGATCTTTTAGCCATCTGGGTTGGTGGTAGCGATGTCAGGGCCGGAGGTAGTGTTTGTCCAGATTTCCATAAAGAATGCGACGTCGGGTGAGAGGTTATCGTTCAGATCCCAGATCTCTACGGCATGTCCATGTAGAGAGCGTACATTCAGGACAGGAGTATGAATGTCAGGGTTCCAGTGGTGCGTGCATCAAGCGGGCCTTTGGCGGTAGTGGGGGCTTTGTCGGTGGTGAAGGATCTACGCAGGGTCTGCACGGGAACTGTCTGTGGGTGGCGTTTGGCAAGGATCGTTCGCAGTTGGTTCGTCTTCCAGGATTGAGTGTGTGGAGGGTGGCTGAGTCATAGTGGTGGGGCCGAGGAGCACCAGGGTTCCTGGTGCTGGCCGTGGTCAGGAAGCGGACAGGCGCAGACAGGAGTGCCTTTGGGGCGCCTTTGGAGTGCCAGCGGCACGCCCACTGCGCGCGGTCGGCATTATGTAGGGGAGGGGAAGGGCGCTCAGCTGGGAGGTGGGAAAATGGGCGAGGGCAGGGTGGCCGGGCCGCGGGTCAGCAGCGGCGGGAACAGGAATGGCGAGGGGACGATAGAGGGCAGTGAGACACAGGGGCCAAAGTAGAAAGAAAAACACAGTGAGATGGGGCACAATACAAACAGCAATTTAAATGACAACAATGTGGAAGAAAAACAGAGACAAAACAGAGAAAACCTATGAAGGGAAAAAGACAGAGAATGAAGCAACAGTACTTAGAGCAGTTTCCGCGTCGCAGCAGGCAGACAAGGAGAACAGCAGCCTAAAACACCCAGGCAGGGGGCTCGGAGCAATGGAGCTGCCGGGGAGAGTGCAGGCCTGTGACCGAGGTCAAGGTCTTACAATGAGCATTGTAGAATGTTATGTTATTTGATGGAGTCTGCTTGGGTTTGTGATCTATTGTGACAACATTCATTTGATCACTCCTTAATGATCGACTGGATACCAAGACCTAAGCAGTGGTTAGCACACCCCCCATGCCTTATTCTTGAGTTGTAAGTCCTCTCTTTCACCATCTCAGAAGTCTGACTTGGAGCTGTATGTCAACACACTCTGCCATGGCCTGACAAGAGAACGTATCTCCTGACACTAAGTGATTCTGGTATCTGGAAAACACGCCATTGCAAATCTTCATACCTGCAGGATCACCACAATGCTATGTTATAGGTTCTTGTATTCTTGTAAAGCACAAACTTTCACTCCCAAAGGAGTATCCATGTGCTGATAGAGGCCTACTTGTTCCAGAGATCAGAGGAAAGAACAACTGGCCCTCACACAACTAAAAGAGCCAAGTCTTTAGTAATTTTGTTAACATTTTCAATTTCTGTCAAGAACGGATGGGGAACGAAAGCATATTCCAGTGCCACAGAGCCATATAAGAAAAAGAGCGGGCTCCACTTTTGTCTCTAAGGATTGGGTGAGCAGTCACCAGATTAAGCCAAAGATCTGAGACGTCTGTAAGGTTGGTGGAAGCTGACCCGCAAGATAAGATAGTTAGGACAAACACTATACAACGCGCTTTGGACGTGTCACAGTAACTTAAAAATAATCCGCTTATGGATGAGCAGACAGTGCCGGGAGCACGGAAGTGCTCCCGAAGGTGTTCTTGGAGTAAGACTGTGAAACAGTCTTACTCCTATATTCTCGATGATTTGCATATACTGCAGTAGTGACCCATGTCTGGTTATATATATAATGCATTGCCGTAGCCCAAACAACTGGTGATTAGGACCCACACAAAGATCTTCCTGCACTGCAAGTGGATCCACCTGCATATCTTCTTGAGCAGGTGAAGGTTACCAAAACAGGATGCACCGACCCAGCAAATTGAATGTTCATTCTTAGCGCATCTAGAAGGATACTCAAGGTCCTTTCCATCTCATGGGGTGGAGGTGTACCTTGTCTCTGAGGCCATCATTCATCCTACAAAATCTTGTTGGCCTGTCCGATCAGGACAATCTACATCTAGACTCCATTAAGTTGGAAACAGTTCCACTTCGCCAAGAGGGCGACTGATCTCTGTCAATTGCAGAATCTGATTGTTCATTGGCAACATCTGAGTGACCTGCAAGGTCCACAGCCTCACTCACAAATGTATGTAAGGGACGGGGGCACATATTCCTCAATAATTAACATAGATCTATGCAAGGATAAATCCTCTATATGCTCATTGGTATGCAATCTTTCCAACGCAACTTTTACCACGCAGTGCTGTTACAACGCATGTATTACAACGAAAACCATAACAACGCATTACACTGGGGGGCGCTCTAGGATAAGGAATAGTTTTAATTTACTATCCAACACCTTCCCTAGTGTCCAGAGGGACTTGAGTTGGAATAGTAAATTAAACTATTCACTATCCAGCACCCCCAAGTGTAATGCGTTGTAAAGGTTTTCGTTGTAATACTTGCGTTGTAACAGCATGCGTGGTAAAAGCATGCGTTGTAACGTCATACATCCATGCTCATTCAACCACAGCAAAATCCACTGAGATGCCCCTAACTTGGCCAAGTTGATGAAGTGGGCATTTCACATCCCAAGAACCCTCTAGAAAATGATAATGAGATAAGCTTCTTCTTCAGATAAAAATATAACTTTTCTTAACCCCTTCGACGCTCATGACGAGCTGGGCTCGTCATGGCGTAGCCTCCTCGCACGCTGATGACGAGCCCAGCTCGTCACGTAAAGTGCGTTTTTGAAAAAACCAGCGCGCTAGCAGAATTCCGCTAGCGCGCATGGTGTTAATAGAGGAGGCGTCCACTCTTTCATCAATGAAGACACACAAGATGGTCCAGCTCTTCTGGCAGGGTTGTGCAAGACCCCCAATTCTTTTGCTCATCCTATTGGGTGCCAGCTATGGGACCAGCAAGACTCCATATCTTCTGCAGCACTGTCGCTGCCACATATTCTTCACTTCTTTACTATCAACCTATGTTCACTCCCATTAGAATACTCTATATATTTGTGAAGTATTCTGTTAATTTTGCACCACCATACCCAATGGAAGTTATTTTGGCATATTAACCTTCATTTAAATCAAGAATAATTTACTTATGCTACTTCTGAGCCTAGCCCAAATGCCTTACTTGGGAGTAAATGTGAATAGTTGAAAGTCATACTTTTCAGTTGTTGTCTTAATTCTAAACGCCATCGATGTGGCAAAAGGAGTGAGACACATTTTAGGAGTTTTCATAAAAATACCCTTGAAAAAACGTATTTTTTGGCATACAAATGCTTTTGATCTTTCCTGCTTCAGTGGAAAATGTGTTATAAATGTAAAAAGCACATATTAACATAATGTTTATAACAGCAACAAAAAAAAGAAGCAGAAACAAGCGGTGTCAGAAGCTGGAGAGCTCAAGGCAGACACGAGGAATGCTGGATCCTACCATCAAAGGAGCAGAACACAGCCTTACTCTGCTGTGTTGGATTGTGGCATTCGAAGTGCGCTTACTACATGTATGTGGTACCCTGAAGCACTTATACACATGAATACTACTCTACGCAGTGTGAGTTGTGTGGTTGTAAGTGTGCTGTCTTTGCTTTGAGTTTATGTCTGAAGTGTTTCCATTTCATGCATAATGACCAGCGTTTTTGTATTTTTATGATTTTAACTAATCGGATAAAGTGGATTGACTGACTGACCAGTGACGTGTGGTTATCATGTTATGGAGTGCAGCACTTGGTGATGTGATGAATGAGGAAGAGAGATGTGATTTTTAAAAAATTTTTTTTTAGAGTTTTATGTAGCTTGAACTAGACCTGAGAAATTGGGTATCAGAGCGCTTTACATGAGCACCAGTTTCATTACAGAGAGACACATCCATTTTTGTTAGGCACGGGGAGATTAAGTGATTTGCCCAGAATCACAGGATGTTGAGCATTGTTGCCGAGTTCCCCAGCTTTGAGGTTGACCGCTCTAGCTGTAACTTGCAAAAACCACAGGTGATGGACAGAATGCAGAACAATTTCATACATTCACCCCAGTACAGAGATCTGGGCCCAAAACCATTTTTTTTTGCACTCCACACCACCCCAGTTCAGACATGGCCATATGCAAATCAGTCTGACCCTGTGCCTCATGGGGACAGTCCAGCCCGAACTGCCAAGCCATGCCTTCCCTGGACGAGAAACAAGCTTCCGAGGACCGGTTTCTGGCATTCCAGCCGTCTTCAGCCCGGCTTGCTTGAATCCAGTGGTGTGGAGTGCATGGGACTCACGTCTGAGCATACCCATCCCACTCGGGGTGACAAATGCAAAAACCACAGGTGATGGACAGAATGCAGAACAATGTCATACATTCACCACAGTACAGAGATCTGGGTCCAAATCCATTGTTTTTTTGCACTCCACACCACCCCAGTTCAGACATGGCCATATGCAAATCAGTCTGACCCTGTGCCTCATGGGAACAGTCCAGCCCGAACTGCCAAGCCATGCCTTCCCTGGACCGGAAACAAGCTTCCGAGGACCGTTTTTTTGCGCTCTAGCTGTAAGGCTACATCCTAGTAAGCTCTAATTAGCTTTCCAGACTGTTTATTCTGTTGGCAATGTTTCTTTCATGTTCTCTATTTGATTTCCTATGCTAGCTTTAGCAGGGGCGGCTCTAGGCAGGCTCATGGCGGCCCTGGGCAGGGAGCATAGGTATGGGGCCCCCGGAGGAACGCAGGCGCGGAGGCCAGTGAAGAGGGTGGGGGGTCAGGGTGTCTGGAAGTGGAACAGAGCCGCAGGGCCGCCACGCAAATATGTATCCATCCTCAGAGGATTATTATATTAAGGATATATATTGGCATGGCGGCCCCTGGGGTTTGGCGGCCCTGTGCAGGTGCACAGCTTGCACATGCCTAAGGCCGCCCCTGGCTCTAGCAGGAGGGTGTCCATTCCGAGATCTTATGGATCAGTGGGAGGTAATAGGTAAGAGAAAGAGTGGGATTGATTGGCTACTGTTCTTACATGACTGCCATTATGAGTTGTGAAATGAAGAGAATTGCCAACATGCACTGCATTGGATGCATCATTTTCCCTTTGACCTGTTGTGGGTAATCTCTAGTCTTGTGGCCATGCAGTCCTCATTTTGTGGACGGTGAAACCTCCAGATGGCTTGCATGATCTCATGGAGAACCTTAGGGTGTTTAATTACTGGCCTGCTGCAAAGTTTGGGGTTCATGTTCTCAACAACTTGCAAAATAAAGGCAGGTAAACCACTGCTATGAGCTCTGAGTGTATTTGGCTAGCATCATAATATTGGTGACGAAGAAAATCTCTTTTCGCAGGTGAAAACCACTAATCTACAAACACACAAATTGATCGAGGACTATGGGAAGTGTAGATTATGTGCTGAAGTGCTGCAGAGAGAACAGATGTGTAAGATGTTTTATAGCACTTTCAGCTTATTCGACTTGACCCAGAACTTAACCTGGCTGAAGCTTATTTGAGGACTCTAACATTGGGTAACTACTGAACACTTGGTTAACCCCTTGGGCGCGGCTGCGATTCTGCTCCTGTGTGGCACATTCCCATCGCGGGTGCGGTCATGACGGCCGGGAGCTGTCATCAGCACACGAGAACTGTGTGCCATGTCGGCTCTTGGCCGTCATCAGCATGGAAGGGGTTAAACCCTTTGGAGTCGGAGATTCGTTTGGAAGATATTTTAATGGTGAGATACTCTCTATCTGGGATGGTTACTGGCCAAGCACGAGCCGACTAGCACTTACTGGCCAATCAACAGGCCACAGGCAAAGGAAATCACAAGAAAACAAGTACTTGATGTATTTCAAATGCACCACCTCAGTGTCCAGTTGCAGGAATGCCTGTTGCCTCCATGAGGCCCTTGTCTTCCAGGCCATGCAACAGCAAATTGATCCAAAGGAGTCCTAAACTTCAGGCTCACAGGTAGGACAATATGGTCGGGTGATATTGTAAGTCAAAGAGACCACGTGACATGCCACTAAGAGGGAGGCCATTTTGAATTGGGAACTCCAATTGAGTTGCTGCTGACCTGCGAGCATCACTAAGAGGAAAGGAATTCTGCAGTTTCTAACACAAGGTGGAAGATCTACAATAACTGGGAATTCACTTACAAAAGTAATAGTCCTGTAAACCGGCCAATTAGAATAATAAGAATGTCACTATTCCACATCTACGTTGGTAATCTTTATTATTAATCAGCAACATTTGCACACTGTTGGTAGTTTCCATCAGCATGGCAGCAAAAGTCTTCAAAGTAACTCCATTTCTCTCGGTTCCAATGTTTATCAGTACAGGTGAAACATAAGGTATATTTACACGTACTCACAATTCATGTTTATTTCACGTTTATCTTAGGTTGAGCATGCTGAAACCAACTGCTCTTCTTTCAGAAAAATATGTTTCCTTCTTTCTAGGCAGCAGTGCAAAAAAATATTTGATTTATATCTGGTTGCCATTGAGGAGGAACACATTCTCAGCAATTAAGAAACAGGCTATACCATTACACAATTTAGGGTTGGAAGGGAGGAATATTTATGAGAGTCTTGATGAAATAACTATTAGCTTAGTTGAAGGTGAGGCAAAGTATAGAGTTGAAATGTCTAAGTTGATGCTGGAAAAACATGTTCCCACAGGAATTTATTTCATGAGAATGTCACGGGTTTTTCTCTAGACTATAAGGAAAGGCTGAAAGTGTAAGTATATTTCTTCCTTAATAGATATTGGCGGGAACATGTGACTTTGGTGCACTCTTTAATTAGAGACCAGCTTGTGAGATGCACTGAAATGCAAAGAGTGAAAGAAAAAATTCAAGCAAAGAATCCTTACCAGATTAAAGCACAAGCAATAGTTGAAGACCTAGAGAACAACTCCATTTTGGTTAGTTAATTTCGTGATAACTGGAATACTCATGCAGTGAGTCCTACTGTGAGAGTAAATTAAGTATCATCAAAGAAAATAATGATACATATGTGAGGGAGGTAAAATATGATAGTAGGAACTTTTACATGCCAGTGAGGCTAAGGATGTACGTTTAAAGTGTTACTGGTGCGTTAGCAATACTCATTTTTCTAACATCTCTGGATTTTATGCCAAACATGCAATGTGTAAAAATCAATCAATCAATCAATCATGACATTTGTATAGCGCGCTACTCACCCGGAAGAGTCTCAAGGCGCTGGAGGGGGGGGGGGTCCGTTACTGCTCGAAAAGCCAGGTCTTGAGTTGTTTCCTGAAGGAGAGGTGGTCCTGGGTCAGCCGAAGGTGGATGGGGAGAGAGTTCCATGTCTTGGCTGCCAGGTAGGAGAAGGATCTTCCTCCGGCGGTGGCTCTGCGGATGTGTGGAACGGCGGTGAGGGCGAGGCTGGTCGACCGTAGCTGGCGGGTGGGCGTGTAGAAGGTCAGGCGGTTGTTGAGGTACTTGGGGCCCAGGTCGTGGAGAGCCTTGTGTGCGTGGGTGAGGAGTCTGAACGTGATCCTCTTGCTGACGGGGAGCCAGTGCAGGTCTCTCAGGTGGCCGGAGATGTGGCTGCTTCGGGGGATGTCCAGGACGAGTCGTGCGGAGGCGTCCTGAATGCGCTGGAGTCTTTTCTGTAGTTTGGCTGTGGTTCCGGTGTAGAGGGTGTTTCCGTAGTCCAGTCGGCTGGTGATGAGTGCCTGGGTGACGGGAAGAGAGGCCATTATGCCAGAGTTTGTAAAAGTGAAAAGAACCAGTCTGTGGAGGGAGTGTCGGATGATATAACAAAAGTGTCTTTAACAGTCAGAGAAGATGGAAATATTGCCTTGACCATTTAACCATGCCAGAAAGGGAAGTCATTGCAGGTGGAAAGAAATGTAACATTTCCATGCGTTCAGGGATACCAAACCCCATGGTAGGGGATCAAAATTGGAGAAAAAAAACCTCTGGGGAGGATGATATTGAATTACTACCATCAAGCATCAATCCTGTGTATAAGGTGGTACCTAGATTGTGAAGTTGACCCTTCTGTCTGGCTGGGCAGAACTATAAAAGTGGAAGCAAGAAATCAACAAATAAACCAGAACACTGAATCTCAAGGTGCAGACCAGCTCTAGGAGAGTAAATGAGAAGGGGAAACTACAATCAAGAACATAAGGGACAGAAGTTCACGCGTTAAACAATTTATGGGGCACTAGACAAGACATATTTTGGAGCATTGTTTAGGGTAATTGTTCATTTCTGATTCATTTTTAGCTTATTTTAGTCCCTATGAAGTCAAGCAAAATGAAAATAATTAAACAGCCCTCAAAACACAAACTTCCTTGCTTCTGTCAGCCAAACAGTATAAAAAGATGGCGTTTTCATAAAGAAAGTTCTTTTTTTATGGCTCTAGACTTTTTTGGCCAGAATAGGTAAATGATTTGTAGCAAATGATTTGGTAAATTTTACCGAATTAATAAAATTCAGTAAATACCGATTCAGTATTTACCGAAAGTTAAGTAATGAGGGAGTTTAGGAAGAAAGAGGTATACAGAGAGAGAGGTAGATAAAGTAGAGGTAAAGAGTGTTAACTGAACTAGAGAATCATAGATAGAGTGATGAGAGAAATATACAGAGAGAGAAGATAATGACAGAGGCAAAGGTGAAGGTAGAGTAAGAGAGGAAAGATAGTGAGAAAAGAGGTACAAAGAGAGGGACAATTAAAGAAGGGCTAGATTCACAGAACTAACTTAAGACAAAATCCTAAACTTACTACCATTTACTCATTTTGGTATTCACAGAAGGCACCAGGGCCGGACTGGGAACAGAAACCATCCCTGGCAAACTGCTCAGCCGGTTCCCCCTGGGGTGAGTGCAGCCGAGCAGTTAGCGAGGGCCGGTTTTGGCCGATTTTGATACAGGGGGCCGATATTGCCGACCCCGGTAACAAAAATGGCCCCCCCAGGGGCCCCAAACCGTCCCACACCCAAGCGGCCCACCGGGGACACGCCCGGTGTCCGCTATGGGGCCGGCACCAAGTGCCTTTGGTTTTCACAGAAGGCACTTACTCATTGATGAGTAAGTGCCTTCTGTGAAAACCAAAATGAGTAAGTGCCTTCTGTGAATACCAAAATGAGTAAGTGCCTTCTGTAAATACCAAAATGAGTAAGTGCCTTCTGTGAATACCAAAATGGTAGTAAGTTTAGAATTGTGACTTAAGTTAGTTCTGTGATTCGGGCCCAAGGTGAATAAATGGTGTAGTAAATTGGTAGCTTTGGTATTAAGAGAGAGAAAGAGGTTGGGTAAAGATGAGATAGTGGGAGAGATGTGAAACAGAGAGAATTGAGCTATAGAGAGAGACAATTAAGAGAGCTAAAGGGAACGGTAAAGAGGGTAGTGAGAGGGGTGAGAGACTGGTTAAGAGGTGTAGCACAGAGAGAAGAATAGGAGAGACATGAGGTACAGAAAGTGTGGAAGATGAGAGAAAAGTGAAGCAGATGAAGGAAAAATACATTGAATGAGGAGGAAAACAGCAGAGAGATGTACTGAGATGAATGTAGTAGAGAAAGTGTTGAGGTAGAGGGCGAGGGAGATGATGTTGATAAAGGGGAATAGAGGTAGAGGTAGGTACAGCACGTGGTAGAGAGAGCCACAATGACCTTCCCAAGGGGTTACTTGGAAGGGGGGGCTTTGGGTCACTTTGCCTACAGCTTAAAACAATTCTGTGTCATAGCATATTCCGTGCTGAGATGACCACATTAGAAGTTGTCTCCAGCCTGCAGACTGCACATGGGGTGTGCTCCCACTTCCCACCTGACACAAACACACTAGAAACAAAACCACAGAGATCAGTCAGCCAGGCTCGGGTGATGAGGACTACCAGTAATGGCAGCGTCAAGAAAGATGTGAAATTGTAGCCCCAATGAATTTAACTACCTCATGCATAACTCACACATGCACATACTCACTCACACGCATTCACCCACACATATTCAGACATGTTCATTCACAGACATGCACTCAGACATTCACATATCTTGGCCTGAGACTCCATTCCCCTTGTGACTAGATCACACTAGATAGCAAAATAATTGACATTTTTACACTTGGCCTTAACGACAGCTGTAGCCAGTCTATTGTTATCCCATAATATTCACACATAATATCCATACATAGACGGTCTTTGGTTTACTCTCCTCAACCATTGGTCTGTTCAACTGTCATTCACATTTTGCTTCTGCCCACTGCAGCGCACAGCATGGGACAATGGGTCAGCCCACTTCAGTCATTCGCAGGCCGCACTTTGAGTGACTGCATTTTGCTTTTGTGCGATGTGCACCTCCACTTTAAAGGTAGTCACCTTGACTTAGAAAAACTAAGTCACTCAATGTAAATATTGCTCAGGTGGTATCGCCATGCCTTACAAGTTACTAGGGGCCCAATTCACAAAGGTGAACAGACACTTTTGAGTAAGTTTACATATTTGTGCCGTTTATGCTCATCTGATGCATCTGGAACCCCAGCCTGGCATAAAGCTCTTTTGGTTCCAATATATCTATCTACCAATCCCTTCCATCAGCCAATTGGTCAATTCTTTAGCAAGGATTTTTGCGTCAGCATTTATTAGTGACATTAGTTGATAAGAGTCCAAAAAGTATTAATATTTGTCTTAAAATAAACCCCAGGGATACATTGTTGTTTAATTAACATTACGCAAGATTCCCTGTGCTTGATATGAGGTGTAGCCTAGTAATAATATCATCTGCCCGTTGACCAGCATTTCCGCATCGTCCGAAGGCATGAAAACATCTTCATTTGATGCCATCATATCCTTGGGGAATCCACTCCAATGTTTATGCTGAAGTCCCCAGTAGGTATTTATAAATATTGCTCGTGTTTAGGACCCCATGGAGAGGAGGCAGAAGTTAAAATGATCGTTTCGAAAACTTAAATGCTATGGCCAGCAGGAACCAAAGAAATTGTCATAAAAAAGTTCTCATATATTCCCCTGTAGCAATTTTAGATCAATAACCTTCATATGCATTTAGAGAAGCATATGGACCAAACAGTTGTGATAGGCCTCTGCAATGTATTTAATAAGTGGGACATAGAAATTAACTTTTACATGTCCTGGTAGTGAAAAACTCTTAAGTCCGTTTTTTAAAACTACCTGCCCTGCCTTTCCCATAGGATAAAATTGGGTTACCCTATTAAATGTAATTAGTAATATTTTTAAATTGGAAGCAGGTATTAAAGTCGAGTAAGGTGTCCATACAATTGTAATTCAAAACCCTCTTTAATGGTAAAGTCGGATTTTAAGTCGCAATTCTCATAATGCAACTTTTAGGAAACTGGCATTTTCTTGTCCTAGTACCAGAAACAGGAGAATGAGAGAAAATGAGACCAGATGCTTTCTCCCAATTTAAATAGTCAGACACAACGGGCGACTGGAATATTCAAAGTGTTTTAGGGGAGCCCATTCATTGACAATTTATCAGAACGGGTCTCAAAGATAACCTTTTGAATATCCAAAGATATTGGAGTAGACGCCTTACTCACTTACCGTGACATACTTCATCATCGCCGCCTATCCACACCCTGGAAGGATGATACCACCAGGGCTGACTCAACCAAAGATTGAAATGGGAGTTTTTAAATTAAAGCAAATTGAATAAGCAGGGATCCGAGTGAAACCTTTGCTGTTAAAAATACCCTTGGGTATACCCAAAGGTTTCCATTATTTGTTCGGTACCTAGGGCATACATAAAAACTTGTTCTGAGCTTTTTATATTGAATATAATCGTTCAATTAAACCTCTTGTATTCTCACCAACATGTTTTAACCCACTCTAGGAGGCCAATCGGGTCTGGGGCCTTTGTCAATGCTTATTGAAACTATCCATGCCTTCTAATGCATGCCCTTCATGCGCACTTGTGAGGCAACTAATGTCTTGTTATTTCTTCTGGTAGGATTTTCTGAAAGAAAAAACATTTTTACTTATATATTCGTGTGACAGAGGTTAAATGTGGAGCTTCGTCCTTAGAAATATTGTGAGATACTGGTTTTATTGACCAGGTGCCTTTCAAACATTAGCCCCTATCTGATCCAGGTCTACAATTTGAGGGGGCTCCTCCCTTGGTACACACCATAGGTCACTGCGTTGATCCCAAGAAGTTGTGGTCCCTATTTGTGTAAGTTGTTGAAAACACAGTCAACTTTTTGCATCTTGAAATGTAGTATCATTCAACATTTCTAGAGTCAATTGTTTATTGTACACTCAGGTGTGGTATAGTGGAAATAAAAGTGATTTGCATTTATCCAGGTATTACATTCATACTCCATGCTTACCCTCTGTGTTGTTTTTTGGAGGGTGGTGTTGCCTTATAGTCACACTCTTATTAAATGGAGGAAACGTTTTTGTTAAGGGTCAATAGGAAAAAGACATCATGTTATCATAACTTATTCATTTATCAAGAACATTTGTGGGGGTTATTATGGGAACGGGGAACCGCCTATGGCAGAGTTTTGGGGTGATGCTACATCGGAATCTTTGTGCTGTTATACTGATGCAGGTTCTTGTTTCTATGTCTTCATTTGGAAATACAGATTGCGCAAACAATTGTGCAACGAAAAGAAATGCTTGTGTGCAAATCTATGTTAAAACTCCCGCCATAGGCAATGATTTTACACCTGCCATATCGGGCATAGCGTAGCTCTAGGGATGCACTGGATAAAGTATAGGGTGAATCAACAGTTTGAGGGGCAGATTGACAAGGTTTGGCGCATCTCTGCAAATCAGCAGGGATGCGCCAGAAAACTTGTGATACGCAAAACCACTGTTGCGCCACCACTGATGCGCCGCATTTACAATGTGGCATGCCGTGGCGCACAGATGGGCAGATGCGTGTCGCATCCACTGGCGTAAGGGCGGTGCATTGCTGGAGTTGTGTCGCAAGCACGGCGCGGCTCCTGCAAGGTTCGGGGGTGCCATATGCCTAACATGCTGCGTCACTCCCTGCGACTGCTTCAAGCAGGGGCAGGGTTTTGACGCAGCATGGCTTTAAAAGTGACTCAGTGAAATCTTGTAGATTTCACTGCGTCACTTTTACGAGGCGTTCCTGCAACGGGACGCCCACACGAAACCAGCGTCAGGTTTCACGTGGCGCAGGGTCTTACAATGTGACGCATCTACCTAGATGCGTCACGTTGTAAATACGGCGCAATATGGCATATGGTTTTTGCTGCCGCTGCATCACAGAAGTGACGCAACTGAGGCGTAAATGTGGCGCAAGGGGCTTGTAAATCTGCCCCTGAGTTTAAGCCCGCACCAAAGCCAGTGTTTGCATGTCGGCCACATCAGATATATCGTATCTTAAAGCTCCCTCAAAGCCGATGTTTCTACCTTCGCCAGAACAGACACTAACAATGCGCTCGATAGATTTCCAAAGTAAGGAGCCGTTGCTATGTTAAAGTTGCTGCCAAGGACGATGTTTCTATGTCCAGTGTATTGGACACAGGATGTCTCTGAGCATCCAGGTGGGATCCTTTAGTCACCTCTGTGCCTGTGATGGGAGCTATCAAGATTGGAGATTTCACTGCTGTGATAGACTGTTCTCTGGTGAAGCAGCACACCAAAGGAGTGGGCCCTTCAGTGAGCAGCCCCCAAAACACTAACTTCAAATGCAGAAGCAGGAACTAACAAGTGTGCCTGGAAAAGGATTATAAATAAGGCTCACCGCTTTTTGTGATTTTTAGTGATAAACACAGACAGAAAACAATTCTTTTTCTGTCTGTATTATTTTCTTTTAAGTGGAAAAATAAAGAACATCTGGGTTCTTGTGAGAGACTTTTCATGCTGTCTTTAATGGCTTCTAAGCCAACAGCTGAGCAGATGGACAGCAGGGGGAGTTAAAAACACAGGATGGGATTTCCTTAAATACAAACCTATGTTGACATATTTCTGTAGTAAAATGCCAATATTTACCTGTGGGTGGTGTGTTTTGTTATATTTATCTATTTAATTCGATAAAACATGGCAAGCAAAAAGTACAAGTGCATGTTTACCAGTTAAATAAATATAGAAATATGCCATCTTATGACTTCACTTGACCTCAAAATACAAAATAAATATGGATGAATGCCAATAGGATGGGTAAATAAAAAGAATTAATAAATACAGAAGGAATTGTAAAAGAAAAATACCAAAACACTGAAAGCCCTGAATGTAACAAGCCCTTTGGAAGTTGCTGATTTCTCTAGCAGTAGGTTGTGTAGATGCAATGAGCCTTCGCCTGCCCAGGAGGGCAAAGGCACGACCTCTGATGTGCTTAATGCATAATGTGTGGTTATAACTCAGAGAGCATAGGTCGGAGCCTCCAACCTAGAGTGCAGAAGTCCCTTAATGCAGCATTGGGGGACACTGCAGTCCTCCTGATCTCGAGGAAGTTATGCAAAGGAGACTTTATGGCTGCCTGTGGACAATAAGAATGCCACATCTGTAGCTGAGCAGACCTGCCACCACCCAGGGTGGGCACGTGGGTACTTGGGGAAGAAGATTACAAACAGGTGGGTTTGGTGCTCTTCTTTATAAATGGATAAATGCCCTCAATGGAGCAAAACATTCGGTGAAGTCTTCAATTCTGGCAAATCCTAGATGTTCATTGCGGCAGAAAGGAATCTAAGAAAAGGGAGGTATAAATGCAATAAGGAGAAGAAGAAACAGAAAGAGGCACATTGCTGGCTGAACTAGGAGAATGGGGATATTAAACAATGGAAGCATGGGAGGGAGAGAGGATGGAAGTTGGAGGGAGATTTCAAACATTGGGATAGAAAAGAGTGTGGCTAGTATATACAAGAGGCAAGCGAGAAAGGAAGTGGGTATTGGACATATGTTTAAAGAGGCGAAAGAGAATTGAAGGGTGTATCAGGCATATTTAAAAAGGTGGAAGAGAAACGAAGGGTAGATCAGACATATAATTTTAAGAGGTGGAATAGACACGAAAGGTGTATCAGACATATATTTAAAGTGGTGAACGAGAAGCGAAGGGTGGATCAGACATAACAAAGGGTGGATAGGACATATGTTTAAATAGGTGGAAGAGAAATGAAGGGTGGATCAGACATAATTAAGGAGGTGGAAGAGAAATGAAGGGTGGATCAGATATATATTAAAAGAGGTGGAAGAGAAAAACATTGTGGCCCAGACATATATTCAAAGAGGTGGAAGAGAAACGAATTGTGGATCAGACATATGTTTAAAAAGGTGGAAGAGAAACAAAGGGTGGAGTAGGCATATGTTTAAAAAGGTGGAAGAGAAACGAAGGGTGGATCAGACATAGAAGGGTGGATCAGACATATAGTGGCATATTATCAACAACTAGCGATATTTATCACTAAAGAAGCTTAGCGACTTTTTTTTATCGCCAAGCCTCGCCGGATTTTATCGCAGAGATAACGTGCAATTAGCAACGTTTATCTCCAATGCGATAAAATAACCGGCAATAGCGGCGAAATGCGTGAATATCGCTGGAAAACCAGAGATATTCAAGCATCATCGCCAATAGGGTCTTAGCCAGAATATCCACCTTCCATTGGATATAATGGCTAAGAACTGGTCTGAGCAGGCGCTCGTATTTAGAGATATTCGCGCTTAGCGCAAATTTTTTTATCGCTTCGCCTGCCTTGCTAATAGGCTATAGCGAGGTTAGCGACTGCTTTCATTCGCTAACTGGTTGGGTACGCCCACTTTGCATGTCATTAGCGATAAATATCGCTGACATGCAGAGCGTGCCCCAAACCGCTCATTATCACCTAAAAGCTGTCGCTCTCTGATGTTAGCGACAGCTTGCTAATAGGTCGATGAAATTATCGCTGCTTTGCGGCCGAAAACGGCCACAAAAGTGGCGATAATTTAATTTTGCCTGCCTTGATTAATATGCCCCATAATTTTAAGAGGTGAAATAGACACGAAAGGTGTATCAGACTTATAATTAAAGTGGTGAACGAGAAACGAAGGGTGGATCAGACATAACAAAGGGTGGATAGTACATATGTTTAAAGAGGTGGAAGGGAAATGAAGGGTGGATCAGACATAATTAAGGATGGGGGAGAAAAAACGAAGGGTGGATCAGACATAATTAAGGAGGTGGAAGAGAAAAGAAGGGTGGATCAGATATATATTCAAAGAGGTGGAAGAGAAACGAATTGTGGATCAGACATATGTTGATGAAGTTGGAAGAGACATGAAAGGTGGATCAGGCATATATTCAAAGAGGTGGAAGAGAAATGTAGGATAGATCAGACATATGTTTAAAAAGGTGGAAGAGAAACAAAAAGTGGATCAGGCATATATTTAAAGAGGTGGAAGAGAAACGAAGAGTGGAGTAGGCATATGTTTAAAGAGGTGGAAGAGAAAAGAAGGGTGGATCAGATATATATTAAAAGAGGTGGAAGAGAAACGAATTGTGGATCAGACATATATTTAAAGAGGTGGAGAGAAACGAAGGGTGGAGTAGGCATATTTTTAAAGAGGTGGAAGAGAAACGAATGATGGATCAGACATATATTTAAAGAGGTGGAAGAGAAACGAATGATGGACCGGACATATATTTAAAGAGGTGGAGAGAAACGAAGGGTGGAGTAGGCATATGTTTAAAGAGGTGGAAGAGAAACGAATGATGGATCAGACATATATTTAAAGAGGTGGATGAGAAACAAAGGGTGAATCAGACCTAATGTAGTAACTGTACTTGGTATACCTGCAAGAATATGAAACAAACAACTTATTTATGATAGCAAAAGAATAAAGAGTTTGCCTATACAAGATTTTAATTGTAACAGTATGTTTCATATATATGTCATCACATGTGCCTGTCTCAATATTTATGTTGGTTCAACGAGTCGACCAGTGGAGCAGTGTTGAAACATTTAGGATCTTTTTTTAAAATCCTAATGATGAATGTACAATGTCTTTGCATTTTAGGGGCTTTGACTGTAGTTTTAAAATAAATTAGATTAGATTTGAGATAATAAAAAGCACTGAAAAACCTAGAATATGAGATATTCAGGAAAAGAAGCTTAACAAAAGAGAAATATTTTGGATTTTTAAGTTAGGGTCCTATAAGCATTGTTTCAACAAGGAAGATGAACTGCATTACCTTCTTAAGTCGTGATTGTATGCAATAGTGTAAATGAGTTCAGAAACGTAGTTATTAGTACTTGCTATATGCTTTGATTATAATAAATAGTATCCTGATGGATTCTTAGAGCTTTTGGTTAATTGTTGAAATCTAATTCGATGCAAGGCAATGGGTAGATAGGTAGAACATATTTGAAATGGCCTTTACAATTGCAGCGGGTTTGTTTTGATACTTTCATGTAAGTTATTGAATTTTGATTCTTTTATTAATTTTCTCTCTTGGGTATGTATTAAGGGGTCGATTAGGATCGCGGACGGACTTGAGTCCGTCCGCGACCCCAGAGTATGAGGGAACGTCCGCATGGGCTGCGGCGTTCCCTCATGTGCGATTAGGATGTGACCGCCACCCTGGCGGTCACATCCTGGATATTTAACATTGCGGCGGGTGCTGCTTCAAGCAGCACCCGCCGCAATGTTAAAAGTGCATGTGTAACATTTACATGCACAAAGCGGCAGGCACCGCGCGGTGCCTGCCGCATTGTGCATGTAAATGCTGGGGGGTACCATAGGTACCCCCCATGTGCACCCCCCACCGCCAACACCCTGGGGGCCCGCAACGGGCCCCCAAAATCAAAAGTACACATGCTTTTCCACGGCGGAAAAAACGCCGCGGAAAAGCATGTTTTCAAATGCTTCCTAATTTGGCCGGCGGTGTCTGATAGACACTGCCAGCCAAATGAGAGCTTTTCCACCGCGGTTGTAATCCGACCGCGGCGGAAAAGCAGCGGACAGAAACCAAGACCCACCAGCCATCGTAATGCGGCGGTGGGTCTTTGGTGAGTCCGCAGAGGATTTTCCGCCTCCTCCGGGCCGGAGGTGGCTTCCGCCGGCCCGGAGGAGGCGGAAAATCCTCCATCCTAATCGGCCCCTAAGTATTTAGATAGAAAGACATCTGGCAATTGTATGATCATTGTCTCTTTTTCAAATCGCCTTTCTGGCATTGTTAACACTAGGCATTTAGAAACAGTGTTTTCAATCAACAAGGTGCTCAATTAATTTAATCTAATTCAACGATTATTTTAGTTGATTTCTAATGTAGTATGACATCATAGAAAGTTCCTGATTTAAAGTCTCGTCAAAGAAGATTCCCTATCAAAGATGGCACCTAATCTGCTCAAATCGTTCAGCATTTGAGCTTACCTGGTACTTTATGGAAGCAGGGAGTTAAAGTTCAGTTACAAGAAGTTTCACTATCCCAGAGGTCGCTTAAATCTGATCATAAATGAATCAGTCAGACATGGAGCTTTTTGGGGGAAAACAACCATTGCAACACAGTCATCACAACGCACTACCTTTACAACGCAGTCATTACAACGCAACATCCTTTATAACGCATGCCATTACAACGCAGCCATTACAACACATGTCACTACAATGCATGCCATTACAAGGCATGCCACTACAGTGCATGTCATTACAACACATTATAAAGTAAGTAATGGGAAATACTAATTTTTACCCCTACATTATCCAACACTTACCCTACTGTTGCACTCACTGGAGTGGGAATAGTAATTTTTACTCCTACACTACGCAACACTTAAACTACTGTTGCCCTAAAAGTATTATGCGTTGTAATGGTATGCGTTGTAATGGAATGCATTGTAATGGAATGCGTTGTAAGTGTAGTTTGTAAAAATGCGTTGCGATGGCATGCGTTGTAAAAACATAATTTGTAATTTGAGGTTGCGATGTAAAAACCACTTTGTAAAGGCATGCGTTGTAAAAGATTGCGCTGAAACATGTCATATTCCTTTTTTTGGAATATTATACCAGCAAATGTAATGATGTAACCAAGATAAGGTTTTTTAAGAAACATAATAGCGTCTGAACAGGGTAGAAAATGGAAAGGCAAAAGAAATGGAGGCGCTTATCAGGCCCGTAAGATGCCATCTTTAAAGTGTGGGGTTCAGCATAATACTTAATTGATGTCAGCACCTCGATCTATGCACCATCATGCATAATCTAGGCGTCATGCCCTTGGTATGTATACATATTGTCTTATTTCTTCAGAATTGGAGTATAGGGACCTTGACTTGTTATTGATTTCATATTGGCTGGGAGTACCTATCTGGGTGCTATGACGCGCTCTTTTTCAATAGTACTAGTGTATTGTGTTTATTCTTTTCTTGTCATATTGTACAGGTGTGTGATTTTGGACTAATCTACTGAAAAATCCTTGGAAAATGTCTACTTAAGTCAGAAAGGGGAGGTTCAAAGATCATTATAATACGCGAGTAAACTCATCGCAAGAATTTAACATTCATATTGTATAAATAAGGTTTTGACTAACTGCTTCTGAACTATTTTGATTTTAAGGTATTTTCATACTTATTTTCAAATTCTTTAATGACAAATTGATGATTTCAATAAAAGCTAAAAATTCGGATTATATTTCCAGAGGCATAAAATCTATATGTAAGTCTATTTTCACAATGACTCTTTTTTCACTTTGTTTTGTTGTTCTGATTTTTTTCAAATTCTAAGGTATTTAAGTTCTATCACTATATATTGACAAGAGCTTTTTTGTGAAAAAAGGTTGCTCTGCTCTGACATCTCAACTAGTTATGAAAACCTTCATAGGCAGATCACTAAAATTATTTATAATACCCTTTGTAGGTATCATACCTGTGATTTCCTTGATTAACATGGTATAACAAATCTCATTATAAAAAAAAAAAATAGAAGTTTCATCTTTAACTGTTTCTCTTTGTTTCTTTTTTTAGTAATTTACATTGGAAACACACTATCGGTGTCTATCTATGAAGTTTTTTTCGAGAATGGATTGTTCTTACCATATCTTCATTCTTTGCTTACCTGGTGGATGACACAATTTGGTAAAAATTAATATATACTTGGTATGCATAGACTACTAATGATTATTTAAATTATTTGTCTTTTTTTCTCTCTTCTTATCATTTTCACCTCAGATTTGTCAATGTTGGACTGGCTATTACTGTGGTGCTTGGAGTATATATTTGTAAAAATAAAAACACTTTTATGGCCCTAGCTTGATGTAACAGTTTTCTCTGAGGAAGCAACATTTGAAATTATAGTTGTGAAAGAAAAGAAGTCTGTGCGAGGAAGCCGAGGAGCCCAAGGAAGCCGAATGGCGGCAGCGTGTTGTGCTCGAGCCGAGCCGGCATTTTCAACCGGTATACCCAAGCCAAATCGAGCTGCTTGTCACTGCAGGTCGGGCCGGGGGACGTTAAGGTGCTGTCGCCTTCCTAGCCCAAGGAAGCCGACCGGCCGCCCGCCCGCTTTTCAGCTGCCTGCTCGCTCTTAGACTGCGCTTGGGCAGGGGCGGGAGAAAGTGCGAGCCGCAGGAGAGGTGCCCAGCGGCAGAGCCACCGAGATGCCGCGAGGCACTAGGAGCCGTGGCCGCTTCCAATCTGCAAACTAGCCTCGCCAAGCCCTCACCCGGCCAAGTCTCACCAGCTGTGTAGCCCGGTGGTGGGCAGGAGGCCAGCCAAAAGTGGGAGCACGCAGAAGCGCCCGGTGTTGACAAACAGCTGAGCCGAGGCGGGGCGGCAGCAGAGAGGAGCCGAGGAGTCGAGGAGGAGCCCAGGAGCCCAGGAGTCCGGCAACACAACCCCAAGCCAGCCCAGTTTTGATTAAAGCCAGACATCAGCCCGACCTCAGCTCAACTCAGCCCTGCCCAGCCCAGCGGGTAAAAGGCTCTGCTGTAGCAGCTGGGGAGGGGCAGTAGCAGCAAAGAGCAGTAGGAGTTAAAAAAAAAAGCACAGGATCATAGCAGCAGCACTGGGCGACCCAAGTCGGAGTGTCAAGATCTTCACCTCTTCATCTCCAATTGGCAACAATCTTTTCACCCTTACAAGAAACGTTTCTATCGCCAAAAACGTAGCAAGGATAAAATCATTATACTTCTCGGCCAGAACTACAAGCGGGATTTAGGAGAATCAAGGAATCTAACGGGAAATGAGATCAGGGAAAATCCGTCAACCGGTGGAAAGTAAAAAAAAACAACAAAAAACCCCCAGAAAAGCATCCAAGGAAGTCATCTTGCCGATCAAAAAAGGAAACCCACCAAGTCCTAGAGAGAGGTTGGTCTCAACACCGACTCAGAATCAACGTTGAACCCAAGACGGAAAACTGGTCTTTATAAATGTATCTATTTAAAGGACCGAATGGCGGCGATCTATGCATCAACAGCCGAGGCCTGCAAATTGCCAAGCCCTATTGTTCCACTTAACTCATTGTCTCCCCGGGCCAAAAGCGTGACGAAAACGAATAACGATCTAATGGGGACCCAATTTCTGCAGTCTCAATCAATAGATATAGTTCAGGCAAAGCCGGCATTAGTTACTGTTCAAGTCCATCATCCCAAAACTCCCACAACCGCAAGGGAACCAACGAGAAGTATAGTAAAAATGGATAGTATAGAGGATCTCCTGTCAAAAGTAAAATGTACGAATCTGAGCAGAAGCGCGTCAATAGTAGAGACAGCTAAAGCAAAAAATTCCACCAAGGAATACAAGGAGGAAAGTTTAAAATTCAGTAGTTCTTCCAAGTCGTCCGTACAAGAAGTGGACTCATGGCTAAATCCTCTTTTTCTATCAAATGACCCCCAACTCGAGGAAATTATCGAAATAATAACTAAGGATAAAGATTGCCAAGGGAGAGCTTTCCAAACAGCAACAGGTAATAACGACCATCAGATCAGTCTGGGTATGGTGGTTTCTACTCCTCGTAGCCCCTTGGCAAACAAAGACCAACAACGGCTAGTAATGGACCATAGCGGTATTATGCCAATAAAAAACCACTCTAACCACACAGTGCCAATTACAATTTCGTCTGTAAGTACGATGGACTTAGAGTCCCAGGATTTGCGCAATCTCCAAAAAGAACAGCCATCCACTCCATGGACTCAATCTTTATTAGGCACCTTAGACCAAGCAATAAAGGTGCTGAATTATCAATCAGACAAATTGGAGGTCCAGATAGACCTCATAAGCCTAATCGCTGGTCACATCTCAGGCATAAACGCAAAGTTGGACTCACTTACGTCTCACCTAACCAACAGGGGGAATTTGGATCCCCATACTTTTAAAGGTAAACAACAGTTTAATTGTGGTTGTGGGAGCATAATCGAGAAGGTAGCAAGTCTTCTGGACATCTTAACCCTTTCGATGCTGATGACGAGCTCAGCTCGTCATCACCCACGGGTGTCGTGTGCTGATGACGAGCTGAGCTCGTCATGAATAAATGGCATCCTGAATTTTTCAGCACAGCACGGGAAAACTGCCAGCAGCCATGTGGTTAAAGGACATCCTAGGGGAGGTAAAACTAACATGTATCAGCAAACAGGAAAAGGAAATGCATCCGTACCAGGACACGCCACCAACTTTAAAAAGCAAGTATGCACCAGGATACCTAAGAAGCAAAGCAATAGATGACCAAGAACAAACATCAGTTGAAGAAAAATTAGAAAGCATAGTCAAAGTAATGGAAGCAACTCAGTCCACCAATAAGTCCCTCCCTGAGGGTAAGCCAACAAAGAGGCAAAGGAAAAGGGCAAGGAAGGCCAGGCTAAAGTACAAAAGGTAACAAAATACAAATCAAGAAAACATCTTTCCTATATTCAAAATGATTGCTCCCCAGGAAAGTAAAAGTAAACCACTGGACGCGCAGCCAGGTGGAGAAGATTGATTTACCGTACCACCATACAAGCATACTCTTATAACCCCACCAAGGGAAGGACGCCTGGTTTCTGGAGTAACGACCCCCCCCCCGCTTTCACAAGAATGCAAAACAAGCCAATCCTCACCCGCAGACCACGATCAGCAAAGTCTAAAAGCCCCTGATTAAAAAATAAATAAAAAGATAAGATAAAATAAAGCCCATGAAGGTCGCAGGTCAAGTAGGATTTTCCCAAATGATACCAACACTTGACTGGGCAGAAAATACGCTTAAAGAAAGCGTAATTGGTGAGGATTCTATACGGGGAACAAAGGCCAGTAATGCACAGCACACATCCATAACACAGGAAAACAAAATAAATGAAACACATGGGGAAAAAATAATACCAGAGAACAAAACTGAGGCAAAACCTTTGAGAATCACAATAACGGACAAGGATCGCAGATGTATGTTACTCCAAAGGGACTCAATCCCCGAATCAATAAAGACAAATAAAACAGGATCATCGCACATAAAAAAAAGGTAAAATGGAGGAAGTGAAGGAAGAGCAAGAGCAACAAGTATCTCTCGCAATGCGCGACACCCTCATAACCCATAATCTTTTACCCCTTAAACCATATTCTATACAATCGCCTAAAGACCATCCAAACCATACAGAGGCTTTGTAATTAAAATTGACATTTGTGCCCGAATATTCAACAAAGGGGAGGCAGAATATCCTTAATCAAGGCAACCTGTTAAATCTGTTTAAGGAAATAACAGAACTTAAAGAGGTAACCTCCCAAGACCTGATAGCCGTTGAATTCCAACTGAACAGACATAATGCGGATATCGAGGAATCAGCAACAACTTGGGCCTCAAAGGACCTGGTGGACAAGATATTCTCCGCAAGACCAATGTTTGGAACATGGGGTATTACCCTTCTGCCTCACAAACGTCCAAGGTATCCCTATCCCCTACTAAATAGTTCAAAAATCCAAAAAAAGAAAAAGGAGTCGGGGAAAGACAAAGCACTTGCCTACGAGGAGCTCGGGCATCCACGCCAGCATCTACAACAACAGGGAACAGGGTCACTACACTAGAAAGCAAACAAAATAATGGACATCAAGCATTGGACAGAATGGACTTGTCATGGGTACCTACGGCACTGAGCAAAAAATATACCTAACAAAAAGCCCAATTTCCTCATCGCAGTAGAAAAACCGAACCAAATTCAGAAGGGTAAAATGCCGCAAAGTATTTCGTTCTGCTCTTGGAATGTCCGTGATTTTCATGAAATGGCCCATGATCATGATACACTAGCCTTCTTCCAGCAACAAGATGTAATCTTGATCCAGGAGTCATGGAAATTGACTCCCAATTTAATTGCAGGGTTTAAAGAACATCACATATTTGCCGAAAAATGTTCACCTTTTGGGCATCCCCGAGGTGGATTGTCAACTTATGTAGCCCAAAAATACAATTGGGTAACAGAAGAGCTGGACGTGGGGTTTAATTGGGCCCAAGTGGTCAGAATTACTGATAGGTCCCCACCAGGTACTCAAAATTGGCAACTTTTAGTGATTAACATCTACATCAACCCTGAGAGGAAGACCCAGAAAGAAAAACATGCAGACTTAATATCCTTGATAAAAGTGATGCAAAGATCTTATGCACAATGCCCACTGTTCATCTCAGGGGGCTTCAACTGTGACCTTATAGGAAAAAAGCAGGCGGAAGAGAACACGACAGCGACTTGTGGCGGACAAAAGATAACAACTACATTAGGAGGCCTGGGTTTGGCAATTTTGAATGGTAATACAAAGGGTGACAGGCCGGCAGGTGTCACATTTTTGAGCGGCAAGGTTCACTCAACAATTGATTATACAATTCTAAGTAAAGAACTTCTTCCTAGTATTGAAACATTCCAAATTGACCAACGCTTAGAAAGCGATCACTTCCCCCAAATAACGACAATGATCATCGCACTTACCTTGCTACAAAGAATGACCTCTCTCTTACAACACGCCAAAAAGTTCAAGTTAAAATGGCGTGAGGTGGAGGGGGGGTTGGAAAATATCCAGGACACAGCAAAACACTTCTTGTCCAAGTTAGGTCCGCAGTCTGAGGAAGAACGTGTAACCAACTAGGAGCATCTGATTCTGGACTTCCTGCACAAATTTACAGCATGGCCAGGGAATCCAAGAAGTATAAACAGCAGGAAGGAGCCATGGTTCAACATGGACTTAAGAGCGCAAAAGAGAAGGGTCGCAAGAGAGGTCAGAGCACTGGCACAGGCAAAAAGAATGGGGATTACTCCAAACAAATGCAAACTAAAAGAAGCGAGGAGCATTTACAGGAAGTCGTTGAGGGTTGCTAAGAGCACATACAAGGAAACTATTTGGAACAAACTATTGAGCGCAGGAAAGTTGTCTAACAGCAGGGATTTCTGGGGCATCATCAACGATCTAAATAAAGGAGCAGGTCTTCAACAAAAAGCAGGGGTCGGAGAGGAAACCTGGACCCTACATGTGCAATCTCTGAATTGTAATGCAGACCCTGGCCTCATCAAAGGTCCCAGGGGAACGGAGTCGGATGAGGGGAAAAAAATAGGAAATAAGAGCCTGGAGAAAAAAGAAAACGAAGATTGGGAAGGAGTTAACGGGCCCACTGAAATAGTTCCCCTAACAACCAAAAAATAATTGAGGGGCATAATATCAAGATTAAAGACAGAAGGAGCAGCAGGTCCGAATGGGCTGCCGAACACGCTTTTTAAGAACGACCCGGACTTCTGGTCAGAGATCTTAACGCCCCTTTTCAATTATATATACACACAAACTAATGTCCCCGCCTCCTGGAAAGGGAACATTATTCATCCGCTATTTAAACAGGGAGACCATCGCAACCCCGCAAATTACAGGTTGATGTCCTTAATGGATGTTGAGGCTAAGCTCGATGCCTCTTGTATCCTATCACAGCTACAAGACTGGATAGAAGACACAAACATTTTGCTTAAGATTCAAACAGGGTTCAGGCAAGGGATGGGAACTGTAACAAACTTAGCCAGTCTGTTACTCCTAATGGAAAAAGCAATAATCAAGGGATCCTGGTTTTAAGCCTGTTTGATTGATATAAAGTCAGCGTTTGATCGGGTGAGCTGAGAGTGCCTGTGGGCAAAGTTAAACACCTGGGGACTTCCAATCCAAATTTTAAAGGCCATAACCGCCCTGCATAACAACACTTGGGCAAGAGTGAAATTAGGCAATTGAGGCAGTACAACTCCGAGCATTACAACGCACCAAGGTCTGAAACAAGGGTGCGTGTTAGCTCCTAGCCTCTTTAACCTTTTTCTCTCAGATATTAGCAAAGTGTTGGAAGCTGCTGAATGCCATCCACTGATATTGGCCAACAATCCAATTTCCTACAATACGTGGACGACATAGTAGTGGTAAGCAAAACACCAATTGGACTTCAAAGAGCAATAAATAAATTAGCAGCCTATTTGAAACAGGAAATGTTAGAATTAAACAAAGCAAAAACAAAAGTTGTTTGATTAGTGGAACCAAAAAAGATCAAGTATAAATGGACGGCAAACGGGGAAATGGTGGAAGAACAACGATCATACAAATACCTTGGAATTACAATAGAGCAAGGATTAAAACATAAGAAGCATAAAGCAGTAATGAAAGCAAAAGCACAATCATTATTTTTTGCATATCGACTAGTAAAATCAAAATTGGACTGTCCCAATTACAATCACCTTTTAAAGGTTATGGCTGCCCAAATCCTGCCCTCCTTGTCTTACGGCCTAGTAACTTGGTGTGGTAAGGAGGCTGATCTATTAAACAACTTGCAGACAAAGATATACAAGGCCGTCTTTAACCTGCCAAAATCTGCCTCACCTTCGCAGATACGGCTTGAATTTGGACTGCAAAATCAAAAATTCCGGAGCATGAGCGGCTTCGTGAAGCTGTGCCACAAATTACGCTCTGCCGACACGGAGACCATGGATTGTCTGTGCTGGGAAGAAATTAAACAACAGGCGGATAGCGAAACCCCGAGTGCCTGGAGAAGGCACCTGAATACCTGTCTAGCAGAGCTTGATTTAGGAACAGCATGGAAAACCATGGCAGACAAAGCGGGTTTAAGTAGATCAGCCAATGAGGCGGCCAAAAGGAAATCCTTCTTGGATGATAAAAACACAATCTCCAAACGTCGGCATGGGTGGACCATCATCACCTCCTTCACATCACTTAAACCACAAGCATATCTATCCTCTCACTTTAGTGAGCACTTAAAAAGAGCTTATATAGACTACCGGATGGGACAGCATGCCTCAAAACATCTATTACCCTCATGGAAACATAATCATCAAACAGAGCAATGCCGTCTTTGTGGATACAAAACGGAATCCTTAGTCCATTTTCTTTGCGTATGCCCAGCAGTAATGGTCCAGAGGCGACGATACTTGAAGTCAATTTTTAATGACCTAAAAATTTGAACTTGCAGACATGCAGTAACAAGTTGGTTGGGAGGCGCCTCCATAATTCTGGCCTGCCGGGGAGTAAAATTCCTGGCAGAGGTAAGAAAATGCTTAGGGCACGTTGAGCAGGAGGAATACTGAGGAGGAAGGCCACCAAGGCCAGTCTATTTTGGGACTCTTATGGAAAACATAAACTGAACCAAAAGACGATTAAGATCCCATAGAGATGGCAGGAGCTGCCCCTGATCCAAATTTTGATAATTAAATTTAATAACACTTATTTGATACTGAGCTGTAAATTGATTAGATAATTTTTAATGTGGTTGACATTAATTGTTTTTACATACTTATTTTTTTTACTTGGAAATTGTGATAATTTTAACTCATTATACAATAAACCTTTTTGACTTTGAAAAGTGTTGGCCTGTTTTTGCGCTGATTACTATCATCAGAATGAAAATAAATAGATAATGACCGTAGAAATATTATTGTTCTCTTGAGTTTTCAATATTTAGTGAATACTTGAATGATTGTCTTGGTATGAATATGACTACCTTCATACCTAATGTTGAACAACTGCAGATTTTGAGTAGCTATAGACCTCAAATGTCTTGCCTTATTTGGATATTTACAATATAGTGCCAGGTGGTAGGCACTACACCACATTTGAGGTCAAAGAGTCTTATAAGAAGCCTCTGGTCCCCCAACCTAGCTGATTATAGATCAGACATATGTTTGGGTGGGTGAGAAGAAAGGGATGAATGGGACATGTGTTGAAGGGAGTGGAGACAGAAAGGGTGAAAGGCACAATTGTCTGAAGGAGGTGGAGATAATACAGTGGAAAAGGAGTTCTTGAAGGGGTGGGAAAGAAGGTAAGGGTGGCACAAGAGTTGAGAGAAGTGAAATAGACAGGAAATGAGAGACATGCTAAGGCATTGGCACAGTGGGCAACTCCCCAGGGCCCCTACCTTCCAAGGGGCCCCCTGGGAAAGTGCAACGTATCTCTACATGAACTCTGTCTCGTCTATTGTCTATCTAACCCTGTCTTCCTCTCTGCATAGCTCTGACTGTCTCTCTACACAGTGTCATCCTAAAGGGCTTTGCGGTCCAGCACAAGCCATATTTCAATGGTGTTTTTTGTGTCTCGTGTAAATTTGAATATGCAATTTAGTGAGACTTGGTATCATGCAGGTTTGAGTTAGAGGGAAACAGGTAATGCAATTCAAGGCTCTTCCGTAAAGGGGTTCCGAAAATCATTTTGGCCCATGGTCCCAAAAGGTCATAAGCAAACTCTGGGGAAGAAGTGACATTTTAAAGAACTAGAGAAAAGAGGCTTAGGAAAATGCAGGGTGTAGTGCTCGCCTGTCACATGGATGACTCTGCTACAGCCTTAACAGGCCTCAAGAGGAGCCAGCCAAGGTAGTAACACAAATAGGGCTGTGGACTTCTGCCTCTTAAGATCAAAAGACCCCCTGCAGAGGTTAGGACAATACTTGGGTATGTGGGGCATATATGATCCAGGATTTCCAGTCAGATGGCAGAGTGGTAGGAAAAATCTGCAAAACAGCAGGCATCATTCACCCGTTAATGCAATAGGTATTGACAAGCTGCCAATGGCAACAGAACACAAGGAGCCATACATTCATTCCTGCTGCCCGACACCAGACTGCCGCCAAACAAATAGCGTCATTTGGTCTTTCCTTCATCTGTTCATGTCTTCCTTGGCAGGCATGTGTGCCATCTTCAGGGAGCTGGCATTGCCAAAGGCATCCTAAAGCAGGAAGAAGATGATGCACAACAGTAAGGCCAGGGGCTGCCCAACCATCTCCCAAACAGCTTTGACTTTTCCGCCTTGTTGACCCGCCAGTCTTTTCAGCCCTCGGGGTGTCCTGTGGTTCCAAGTATTGGTTGGCTGGCGCGTCATATGATAGAGCGCCTTTGACTCTTGGCTATCCTGTTTAGAAGGAATGCCAACGAGTGCTTCCAAGCCCACAGAAGGCCCATTTGAGGCCTGCTCCTTTGAACAAGAGCTGAGCACCTACAGACTTGGATCCACATTTACAAACAAGTCACACTAGGCAGTGCAGCAGGTGAAGTGAATTACAAGCAGGACCATGGCTATGCATAATCAATACAATCCATACAAAACGGTATCGAATGGTTCCTCAATACAAACTAGGCTCCTCTTGGGAGAAAAAGTCAGAACCTCCCAGATCAATTGTGTGTGTAACATATTTCTTGAGCTACATAATTGTGTGTGATTCACATATTAGTTGATGTTTTTGTATTGTATTAATTATGCATAACCATGGTCATGCTAGTAATGTTTTTTCTGTATATATATAAACTAGCAGCCCGTACCGACGTTGCCCGGGAGCAATTAGGCTTCAGGGCCCCCTCCCGCCCCCTTTTGTAACCTGCAGACGTCACTTTTTCCTCCTGTAATTTACTTTGCTTCAGGGCCCCCGCCCGTCCCACTTTTGTAACCTGCACACGTCACTTTTTCCTCGTGCACACGTCATCCACCCCTTCCCTCCACTCCACCCAAGGGATGCAGGTATTCGTGAAGGAAATATTCCTATATAAATATAATCTCCTATAGTGAAGCAAACGCATCTAAACAATAACATATTCACCACTGACAGTTATGTGAGCAAACTCTACCCTTTTTGACAGAAGGTGGCCTCGTTCGAGGGGGTACTGTTTTTCTCCTGACCGTGTGTAGGCCTTCGTTGCGCACTTTGTTAACGGCGGAGCACAGAGTCCCATTGAGAAGAGCATGGGATTATCCTACGGAAGCCGAGGTGGCTCAAACGTTTACAGCATCTAAAACCCCTCTGGCTACACGTCACTTTTTCCTCCTTTTCCTCCAGTAATGCACAGTTTGTCTGACATTTGTAGTGCACCGTTTGCCTCCTCTTTCTTGTCCTCAGGCTTCCCCAACCGCCGCCAACCCGCCCGGCCCGTCCCGTCCCCCGCTTGGCGCGTCCCGTCCCCCGCCTGGCCCGTCCTGTCCCCCGCCTGCCCCCACATGAGTGTGCTTACCTCCGCTGGCGCTGCTCCCGCCTGTCCGCTCGCACCACTGCTCCTCCCCTGCGCCATGTCCGCCGCTCCTCCTCCGCCGCCGGTCCTCTGCTACTGACGTCACCACTCCTCCCCCGCACCATGTCCGCCGCTCCTCGGATGCCGCTCCTCCCCGTGCTCCTAAGGTGACCACGCACGTCGCGGCCGGCGCTACTTTTGAGGGACTACTTTTTTTTTTTAATCTTACATTTTAAATAACGTTTATTTTTTTAATTTATGTATCCTATAACCATCTACACACCCTGCCGATTTCAACGGTGTATCGGGTGTGTAGATTGGCGCAGTGGTTCCCGAGTTTACCCGCTTCAAAGCCTGAAAGTTTCTGCTTTATTATAGTAGTATAGATTTGAGGAAATCGTTTCACATGAAGTTTAATGGAGAAAGTAATCAAATCAAATCAAGTCAACTTTATTCGGTTTCAAAGAGAAAAAAACATAAAAGTTAGAATACTTCAATATTACATAACATAGCATGATTTCATAAGATATCGATACAATAAATTGAAATAAATTTCTCAACAACGCATGATAATCTATAGCATTAAGATACAAGGTTCAAATACAAAAGATCTCCCCCTTTAATTAACGCTCTCCAGTACAGTTATGCCGACCCACAAAAACATGTATTTCATGAGAGATGAACTTGAACCCTGACTCTTATGGGCTTTTTAGTCAAGACAATCCCTTGACTTCACTGCGGATTTCAGGTAACCGACGATGAAGAAAATACACTCCTCCTTCAGCAGTTGTAAGTACAGGAGCCTGCTTAAAATTCATCTTCTTTAAAATTGGAACAAAGAAAGACTTCCGGTGGACCTCATAAAATTTACAAAAAAACATGAAATGTAGCAAGTCCTGTGGAGACTCTCCGTCGCAGCCACAGGGTGATAACAACTGGCCTCTACTGCTCCCCCTAGGTATGGCAAGCAGGAGGTGAAAAAGATCCAGGCGAAACCTGGTCAGTAAAAACCACTCATAAACAGATAAAAACCCCAGAAGATAAGGCTCGGCTAATGGAGTTGTTCTTAACATTATTAATTTGCGGACACTAGGTTTCCGCAGTTCCAGCTCCTCCCTTTCCAATTTCCTTAAACTGCTAAAGGGCTCCCTTATTATCCCCAAATCGTTTTTGGTTATTAGTTCACGGTTGGTATATAATTCGACTTGTCCTAACTTTTCAAAACTGCTCCTAATATATCTGAACCAAGGTATACTAAGTGCAGAATCGAGGGTCATACAATCTTTGAAAATCTGCTGGTTCAGCATCAGTACCTCGTTTAACCAAGTGTTTAGCCGTACCATTAGGAGGCAAAGTGCCAAGGTGTCACTTAGAAAAGGCACCCCAGCTCCTTGTGAACCACCAAGTGTGACATACCACAGGGAACACCCAACAGGTCAATGTTTTAGTGTGAAGGAATTCATGTGGAGTACCAATGGCGTCCAGGCCCTAGCTCAAGGGAATAATGGTCTCTGGGATGCCCCAGTGTTGATCTTCTTCACTGGGGTTTCCTCCCTGCAGGCCATCCAAGAGCTCAAATTTACAATTAAAGTCACCATCAAGAATCACACAAAAGTTATCAGGGAGGGTAGACAGGAAGGTTGTTAGCTCATCGAGAGTCCTTGACTCCTGGCTGCAACTAACCGGTCTAGAGTAGACATTAATCAAGGCGATTTTAATCCTTGATGGAAAAATAAGGTTGACCCATAGGATGGCTTTTGAATGTGTCTCCATCTGTTTGACTACACATCCCAAATGTACACCGACCCAAATACAGAGCCCCCCTGAGGGCCTACCCATCCCTCTGATGTAGCAGCTCCACTATTCGATGCATAGCCTGATCTAAAAGTGTCCAACCTAGCCTAGGTTTCCTGGAACATGCAGATCTTGTGTTGTTCTAGAAATTCCCCCCATTCAGGGTTGGCCTTCTTAGAAACAAGCCCAGCTACGTTCCAAGATAGTACTCGCAACCTTGGTGGGCCCAAAGGAGTATCTCTGTTCTCAAGGTGTGGGGGCAGTCAGTGTAAAGCCTCCTCTGTAATTAAGGCGGGCAATAGATTTAAAGAATATCTACATATTGTATCCCTATTAACCATGTTAGCTCCTTCCATTTCATCTCCACACACCTTCCCATGGGTCCCACCCCACCTGGGTGACATGCTCTGTTCGGGGACCTCCCCTAGTTGAGAGCCTCTCCCCTGGTGCTCCCTCTGGCGATGACGTTTCTCCGACAAATGCCTCTCTGGTACAAGCCAATCTACTCCCTCTAAGACCCTGTATCTGTTCATTATGGGTATGTTCAAGAGTAGCTGCTTGGGCCGTTCGTGATCTGAATTATCAGTTTGATAGTTCTGATTCAGCATTCCCCTCTCCCATCCATTCTGTCTTCTAGATTGTGGGGCTCTCCCCAGAGAGTAAAAGTCGCCCAACGGAAGGGCGCCTTATGCCCCCCTCTTGTCTGTAAACGTCCCTACTTAGGAGGGCTCGGGCAACCAAAGGATTTCTAAAATTGATCACGATGCAATCCCCCTGGATGTCTTTCAGTCTCCAACCCACCTATCCAGTATCTCACCTGCATCCTTGTAGGAAAATTGTCTCTGTTTACCTAACCAGAACATGCATTTGTTTTTTAATTCCTGTTTTCCTGTGCCCCCTCTCAAGCTCTGGTACTCTTGTTAAAACAATAACATATGGGGTTGAAGCGGTGGGAGATTAAGGCATGGCAAGGCCGGCCTTACTTCACTGGCTCCTCTACATCGAACGGATCCTGCCCCCTCCCATTGGCTGTGTCCCTGGCATTGCCTATTATCAAGTGCTTGCGGGGTAGCTGGATTTACCCTACTTGCATTTATGGAGCACTGGTTAGCCTGATTTGGGGCAATTGTAGGGATTGGATTTTGTGTGGGGGGGTCAACTCTACTAGTACAGGGTGCAGCTGGTGCTTCCTGACGACTGACACTCTTGCTCCCCCTAGCGGTTACTCCTTGATTGACTGCCGAGGCCTCAAATAGTGATGCCAGCTTGTCCACCCGTGTGGTCAGAGATATAAGCTTGTCCTTCACAATGGCCCTGACTTGTGCTTGCAAGTCCACCACTAGGTTTGTTACCCATACTGGGTGCTCGGTGTCTATTCCTGGGCAACTGGCTGTTCCTCCCTCCCCAGTGTCACTGGTGTCCGTGGTTTCTTCTGCGCCCTTCTTCCTTTTTGTCCCTAATCTCACGGCTGGCTTGGATTTCCCTTTCCGTGATGTAGCAGCCCCTTGGATACAGATCACCTGTAGTCATCTGCCCCTCTGTCTGCGTCTTGGAGGAGTCCCTAACACAGGTAACTGAAGTATGTGAGGCATCAAGATCTGTCAAGGGGAGATCTAGACTCGAGGTTATCGATAGCCGACTTAAAGAAAATAAGATTAAAACTTTGAGAGTACTTTTTAGATGTAAAATAGTTCCTAATGCATTGAAGCGCAAACACTCCATACCAGCGAGAAAGATACAAGACACAGCCAATCGCTTGCGGTAAGAGTAAAATACTCCTCTGCGGTGGATCCAAATGTCACTTTAACTATATTATAAGAGAAGGTCAGCAAACAAAGAGTGCTGTCGGTAGCCTGACCCAACAAACAGTACCTACTGGAAGCAGCTGCAAACTTTGGGGTTTTGCTGGTATTTAATGTACTGAGCAGGGGAAAGCTCCCACTGCATCTTGGTACTAATGGGGTCCACTGGTGTCAGTGGGAATTATCGATCATTGATGTAAACTTTGAACCTTCTACTCGATGCGTGAGTAGCAGGGCACAAGTCGTGAAAAAAGAAGTGGGGGGACGCTGTCACCGGAAGTGACTTCACGACAGGAAGTGACGTCATGAAAGGTGCCGAGCCCCTTGTCCCAGAGAGGCCAACGAGTGAAGTCCAGCTGTTTGGCAGGGGGGATGGCATCCCCGCGGTAAAATAAGTGGGGGGACGCCATCCACTCGCGTGGGACCCCGACTCGAGCCCTGGTGAATAGTCTGCAAACCACACATACTGCAACTGGGTCCAGTAGCTCCTATCTTTATTCCTGTGGGGTAACAAACGCCCCCGCAGCCCCTGCGGTGCTAGGGGCCCCCCGAACACCAAGGCCTCCTCCAGCACTGGCAGGCCCCTGCCCATAGAGCTATTAACTGGGTCCTGAGCGTGGGGGGGGGGGGAGCGGTCCATTCATGTACTTCGCAGGGGGGCACCCCAAGTCTCGTTACAGCACTACTTTATTCCCTCCCACCCCAGCCAGAGGTGGGCGACACAACAAATCAGCATGGAAAGCGGAAGTTGGTTGTGCCACAAGAGCCCGTGTACGAGCTGAGCCTTGAAATTATTTGATGTGTAAATCATGCTGAAAACATCATGTTACAATAGGATAAAGTGCCTTTGAAATGCAAAAAAAGTGTATTTATTTAACTTACTGAAGCTTTTTACCTAAGTAAATCAGATTACTTGAAAATGAATTATTGTAAGTGAGAGTTTTTAAATGCGAGCTGAGAAATATTCCTGCCCCTGTATTGATGACAATGCTATCGGTGGACTAAAAGAAAAGTCATTTGTCATGTAGACCTTAAATGTTGCCTATATTTTAATTTTGATGGAGCAACATTGTACGTTATCAAATCAAACACAAGAGAGTTTTATGGTACAATGCGATCCCTGTATTTGTGTTTTTGAAGTTGTTTCCATAGTTGATAATGAACAAACTGAAGGCTCGGTGAAATGAAGCATTTGCCTAGGATCACACAATCGGTCAACCATGCAACCTGGGATGGATACCACCAGAGGTTTTTTTTGTTTAAACTGTGCAATTCAGTCACAGGTAAACTGTCTCTTTCTGACATCAATAGTTAATGATTTGTGCTCAGTATTTGGAGAAGTAAATTAGAGTGTCAGTGAGAGGCAAACACGTCTTATACAATGACGAACACTTTCAAATATAGACTACATTACATTCAAATGGTGTAAAACCAAAGTTGGCATTTAACCCCTTGGTAATTCCGCCGCGGCGCTGAGGAGGTGGGGGAGGTCGCGCGGCGCCGCCATGCTTGTGACGGAGTGGTCCCACTCACTAATTCGCCCGCACAGGCGGGGAATCAGAGCCGCATGGGTGGAGCGGCCGCAGCGTGACGGAACCACTCCGTCATGAGCCCAGCGCGCCCGGAGTGGTTCTGTCACTAGCACGGAAGGAGTTAAACCTGGCTCCTCATGGAGCATGATTCGCCTGCAGCTGTAGCTAGAGGCGCGCGAGCCATGGAAAGCTCGAGCCTGGTGCTACTCAAATGACTGGCTCCGGCTGAGCTCAAGACCCTCTTGCAGCCTCGAGCCCAAAAGGAGCCGAGCTTTCTCTGGAGGAGATTTGGCATAGCAGCCACCAGGGCTTAAAGTGGGATAGAAAACTGGAGGGTCTCTCAAAGGGGCGTGGTCAATGTAGTTAAGGGCGTGGCTTAAACACACGTTACAAATCTGAGCTTAGCATAGTGTGCTGCCCGCCTTGTATTTTGCTGTTTGTCATTGCATCCAGATATGATACAACAAGTAACACCTTACCTACAACAAGCCAGGACTATTGGTTTTGTCAATGGTTGTTATTTACAGTAGATAAAAAAGCAGCAACTATGGCTTGTATATAATATTGAAAAAGCTTCCACTTAAAGCCCTGGTGGCACCACGACAATGCTGCTGTTCCTGAGTTTCAAAAAGAAAAGGGAAATCCAGAGAGAAAATGACTCTTTATAGTGTTTCCCCTCCCCTACAACGCTCACTTGGCATGACGTCATGCCGTAACTTCTCCAAAAGTGAGAAGTGAGCAGTATGAGTAGTGCACATCGATGTGCCGCTGTCACCGCAGTCCGCCTGTGCCAGGGCACAAAACAGAGCCCGATAGAGACCCGTTTCGAGGCCCCCTTTAAGCCCTGGCGGCCACAGATGTCAATCCGACCAGTAACATGTGGAGACAGGTTTGAATCCCCGCCTCACCTCAGCATCTTGTGAATCCCGACAAAAATCTAGGTGCTAAACATAAAACGTGTAACTAATGTGTGTCTGTAAAGCGCGCTTGTGTCCTTGAGCAAGATGTGTGTGTTGTAAAACTACCAAAAGAACCGTGGGTTGCATCTGCCAATCAGGCTCTAGCATCATATACCATCACTTAAAGACAACCCGTGAAGATTCGATGTTAGAAAGAAATGTCCATCTGCTGGCTGAATTGCACAGTGTGAAACTGGACAATCTGGAATTAATCTGAACTTCCGTGTTTCATCAAGCTGTGTGGTCAAAGGCCAACGCTGCCTTTCACGGAGCTTCCTTTTTATTCACAAACACGAGACCACCTTCAAAGAGGTGCGTTCAGCGTGTATTGACGCACATGGGGTACACATGACAACTGACTGTTTTCACCTTTCACATGCTCATCAGTGGGGAGGCAGGAATGTTTCTCAGTTCATGACTGAAACTCTCATGTTCAAAAATACTTTCCATTGCAGAGATAAAAACAAACGTTTTTTGTGGGGGGTTATGAGTACATTTTATGTTCCGACATGATGATTGTTGCATGTTTGACGTGCCAGGCCAGCTCGTGCTCGGACCTTTCCAACCTCCGCCCATCTCCGCACTCTCTCCCTCTCCCCGTCACCCCGCACTTGTGCGTCTCACACCTCAAGGGGCGGGGCCGTGAGCTTGGATTCCCACAGGCTGGCCCAGGACAGGTGAGACCCCGCCCACACCGTAGTGAGAATAAAGCAGCGTCTCAGGGACCGGAAGAACAGCCGGGATCCATCTGGCAGAACAGCTGCATTTCGACTCTGAAGCTGCCGGAGTCTGACAGGGCTGCACCATGTGGGCCCTCCTCCTGTCCTGCGCGTTGCTAGTCATCCACAGCACCACCGCCGAAATGTAAGTGCATCCTGAGGTGCAGCTCAGAGCCCAGCACCTCGCTGCTCTTCCGTGCACCTCCAGCCAGCCACAACACTTCATATATACGACATCCCTGTGGTACACTGCCCTGGGTATCTCTTCCCCGCCACGCGCACCTCCATCCTGGCCTGTTGACCTCCTGCCCGCCACGCGCACCTCCATCCTCACCTGTTGACCACCTGCCCGTCACGCGCACCTCCATCCTGGCCTGTTGACCTCCTGCCCGCCACGCGCACCTCCATCCTGGCCTGTTGACCTCCTGCCCGTCACGCGCACCTCCATCCTCACCTGTTGACCCCCTGCCCGTCACGCGCACCTCCATCCCGCCACAGCACTTCACTATAGCCCTGCGGCACCTTGTCCTGGACCTCTTCTGCGCCACGCGCACCTCCATCCCGCCCTGGGTACCACCTCCCCGCCACGCGCACCTCCATCCTGACTTGTAGACCTCTTCCGCCCCCACGTGAACCTCCATCCTGACCTGTTGACCTCCTGCCCGTCACGCGCACCTCCATCCTCACCTGTTGACCCCCTGCCCGTCACGCGCACCTCCATCCTGCCACAGCACTTCACTATAGCCCTGCGGCACCTTGTCCTGGACCTCTTCTGCGCCACGCGCACCTCCATATCGCCCTGGATACCACCTCCCCGCCACGCGCACCTCCATCCTGACCTGTAGACCTCCTCTGCGCCACGGTCAGCTCAATCCTGCCCTGGCCACATCCTCTCTTCCGTGCGCACCTGTCCTATGCGCTTCATTTCGACTCTCTGAACAGCCGCATCCCGCTCCGGCACCCCCGTTCCGGCGTGTGCGTCCGCGACCCCGCCCGATGCTCTTTACGCCTGTCCTTTGCACTCGCCTTTCGCCCTGAGCTGTGCACATCTGTACTGCCCTGGTCCCTTACGTCCTGCCTATACCGCTCCATTATACCTTCTACTTCTCCATCCTGTCGTGTGAACTGCGCTTTGTCATTTGCACCCACACCCTGCGCTGTACATGTCACTGCTGCCTTGTGCGCTCCTGTCTGTACACCCCAACCTTCCATGGGGACGTCTGTCCTGCCCTAGGCTCTTCCATCCTGTCCTATGCACTTCATTTCGGCTCTGTGAGCATCCTGTCCCAGGCACCCCTGTGCCACCAGTCCGCCTCCACCCTGCCCCAGGCACCCCTGTCCAACCACGTGCGGTTCCACCCTGCCCCAGGCACCCCTGTCCTACCAGTGCGCCTCCACCCTGCCTCAGGCACCCACGCCCCTCCACCCTGCCCCAGGCACCCCTGTCCCACCCTTGCGCAGTGGCGTCACTAGGGGGGTGCGGGGGTGCGGCCCGCACCGGGTGACACCCTCAGATGGGGTGACACCATCCACCTGGTTGCGATGTGTATGTAACACAGCTCAGTCTACGGCCGCTGTTACAGACAGAATTTTTTTTAATGTTTACGTCTTCAAGGGTTACAGCGAGAGTGACCCGTAAGGGGCTGAACGGTTTCACCCTCTGAAAGTTAAAAGCGGGAACAGGCGTCCGGTTCTCAGTAAACACTTGCAGTGAGTTTGGAAGCTTTGAAGAAACCAGTGTCGGGTGAAGAATGTTAATTGAAAATACGAGCCTTTAGGGATGAATGAGGTTACTGTTTGCTGTGCCAGGAAGTACTACGTCCGAGTGAATCTAATAGTTTTGTACATTTTATTAAGAAACCATGATCACGTTTAATAGTTAAAAATAGAGAAGTATACTGGACAAATACATGGGCTTTTTATCGAGTATTACATGAATTAATTATAGATTGCGCTCATAGGGACAGTGAATATGTTCAATTAAAAGCCTGTCCTTTATTATGAATTATTAGAAAAAGACCCTCCGATAGTATTTTCCACGTTTTTGTCTCATGAGTGGTTCAAAAACAAAGCCACCATCCTTATTATACAGATGTGGGACGTGCAGGCAGAGGGAGAGATGGTGCAGGCGGAGGGCAGATGGTGCCGGCTGAGGAGGAGATGGTGCAGGCAGGGGGTGAGATGGTGCAGGCGGAGGGCAGATGGTGCCGGCTGAGGAGGAGATGGTGCAGGCAGGGGGTGAGATGGTGCAGGCGGAGGGGGAGATGGTGCAGGCGGAGGGGGAGATGGTGCAGGCTGAGGGGGGAGATGGTGCAGGCAGGGGGTGAGATGGTGCAAGGCGGAGGGGAGATGGTGCAGGCGGAGGGGAGATGGTGCAGGCTGAGGGGGAGATGGTGCAGGCTGAGGGGGAGATGGTGCAGGCGGAGGGGAGACGGTGCAGGCGGAGGGGAGATGGTGCAGGCTGAGGGGGAGATGGTGCAGGCAGGGGGTGAGATGGTGCAGGCGGAGGGGAGATGGTGCAGGCCGAGGGGAGATGGTGCAGGCTGAGGGAGATGGTGCAGGCTGAGGGAGATGGTGCAGGCTGAGGGAGATGGTGCAGGCTGAGGGAGAGATGGTGCAGGCAGGGGTGAGATGGTGCAGACGGAGGGTGAGATGGTGCAGGCAGAGGGTGAGACGGTGCAGGCAGAGAGGGAGATGGCGCAGGCAGAGAGGGAGATGGCGCAGGCAGAGAGGGAGATGGCGCAGGCAGAGGGTGAGATGGCGCAGGCAGAGGGTGAGATGGTGCAGACAGAGAGGGAGCTGGTGCAGGCAGAGGGGAGATGGTGCAGGCAGAGGGAGAGATGGTGCAGGCGGAGGGGAGATAGTGTGGACAAAGGGAGAGATGGTGCAGGAAGAGGGAGAGATAGTGCAGGAAAAGGGAGAGATGGTGCAGGCAGAGGGGAGATGGTGTGGACTCAGGGAGGGATGGTGCAACCAGAGGGGAGATGGTGCAGGCAGAGGGTGAGACGGTGTAGGCTGAGGGAAAGATGGTGCGGGCAGGGGGTGAATGGTGCAGGTGGAGGGGAGATGGTGCAGACAGAGGGAGAGATGGTGCAGGCAGAGGGGACATGCTGCAGGCAGAGGGTGAGTTGGTCCATCCGGTAAGTTGTGAGGGGGTGACACCATGAGTTACCCGCACCGGGTGACACCAACCCTAGTGACGCCACTGCCCGTGCGCCTCCACCCTTCCCCAGGCACCCCTGTCCCACCACGCCCCTCCACCCTGCCATAAGCACCCCTGTCCCACCAGTGCACCTCCACCCTGCCCCAGGCACCCCATGGACCTCCGTTCCCCATGTGCCTCCAATCCTGGCGCATGCACTTTAGTAGTTTTTTGCACCCCATCCTTCCCTGGGCACTCCACGGCTGTCCTTGGCACTCCTGCCAGGGTGCCTCCAAGGGCAGCTCCTGGGGAGCCCTTCCTGCCATGGGCACCCCACCCTGTCCTGTCCTACGCACTTCCCTGTTGTAGTTTGCACCTCTAACCTGCCCTGTGCACTTCGGTGCTTCCCTGTGCTACTCCTTCCTGAGCTGTGTGAGGGCCTCTTGCCCGCGCCCCGCCTTCCTGCCCTGTGCACTTCGGTGCTTCCCTGTGCTGCTCCTTCCTGAGCTGTGTGAGGGGCTCCTGCCCGCGCCCCGCCTTCCTGCTCTGAGCACTTTCCTGTGGCCAGTGGCACTTCCATCCTGCCACAGCCATCCCCACCCTGCCCTCTGCGCATGTATCATGCCCTGTGCGTCTTCAGCTTGTCCAGCCCTGTGCCCTTCCCTGCTGTCTGAAGCACCTCCATCCTGACCCTCAAGTCTCGCCCACAGCACCTCCACCTGTTGCACTACTTGTGTCCATACAGCTCACTGATGCACCTCAGTCTGTGCCAGCAGCTGCCTGTGCCACCTTTGGCCCTGGGATTGGCACCTCTTTCAATGCACTTTCATTTTTCAGCTTTTTCACAGGGGCACTGAAGGCATTTGGGTCCGGATTGAATAAGCACTTTTATTGTCCTTGCCTCACCCAAGACACGCATGGCAATACGAGTGCTTAAGTGACATTTATAAAGCCGCACATGTCGACACTTGTGTGGCCTTGCATCACTTTTCACTGCAAAGCACGAGGCAGCGCCTGGCGGCATCCTGCGTCGGAGAGGTGTTACAAGGTGTGGGAATGGCCAACTCCCTGGGTTCACGTCCACCTTTGTATTTTGACACTAACACAGATTTACTAAATTCAGTAGATCTGGGGTTGTGCATAAATAGTGCACCTCCTGGAACCTGGAGGGAGGAGAAGAAGTAGCCCGATTTCTCATTGGTACTTCCAATTTGCATGTCTGCTGCATTCTGTAGTACACACACATGAAGGAATACGCCTGTAAATATTGTGCAGGAAGGTATGCAAAACACACAGAGGAAGTAACATAAATATATTTCCGTCCACCATCTTTTTGTGTTGCATTTTCCCCCAAGTGGGATGGGTATGCCCAGACGGGGGTCCCGTGCTCACTTTGCCACTGGAGTCAAGCTATCCTGGCTGATGACGGCTGAAAGCCAGAAACCGGTCCCAGGAGGCTTGTTTCCGGTCCAGGGAAGGCATGGCTTGGCAGTTCAGGCTGGACTGTTCCCAGGCACAGGGTCAAGACTGATTTGCATATGGCCATGTCTGAAATGGGGTGGCGAACTGAGCTAAAGAACGATGGATTAAACCCAGATCTGTGACTGGGGGTGAATGTTTGACAATGTTCAACATTCCGTCCATCATCTTTTTAAGTTGCATTTCTCCTTGTTACACCAGTGTCAGGTAGACACACGATTTTGGCACAAACCCAGGTTTACAGACTTTAGCAAATTTGTCTTTATGTCATAAAACATAGATAGATGCAAGCGAGCACCCATTCTTCACCCTTGTAACACTTGCACAGCACAAGGTAAAGCAAGGCAGCGCTATGCACTGCTTTACGTTATTTTATTTTTTTTAAAAGCCATGTAATGAGGCTTTGTAGATCTGGAAATACATTCTTCCTCATGGCCGTACGAAAAAGTGGACTCAGACTTTAGTCGTAGAATGTCGGGCAGAATGTAATAAGCAGGCATATGTCTAATTTTCGTGGCTGGCCCTGAGCAGAGTGTTCCATACCAAGTGAAACTATGAGGAAGGGGACGGATACAAACCTGCTCAGCTAGCCATTAGTCCTAGATTTATTCAGATTTTGCATCAGGGCTGCACCACATTTGTGCTGCAGCCCGAAGCAAAATCATTTTTGGCATTTACTAAGCTCAGATAAACCACTATGTTTGGTTTAGGAACTTAAAAGTAAATCAAGGCAGTGTAAAGCGCTGCCTTGCTTGACTTTGCATTGCACAGGTGGTACTTGGCATTACATGGGTGGAACATTAGCATTCCACACACCCACCCAGGTATTTTGACCCAATCCCAGTTTTACAAAGAATTGTAAACAAAGACTGGGAACGCAAACCCGCCCTGGCAATTATGTTGGACCGGTGCGGGGGAGGGAGGGAATGGAGGGGAGTGCTGGTAGGAAACACCCAAACACTGCTGCTGCACTTTTGTTACAGGGGGTCGCTATTGCAGCACTGCTGAAAAATTAACCCCCAGTAGCAAAAGTGGCCCCCACTGGTCCAAAACCGGCCTCCACCCTTCCGGCCCACCAGGAAACAGCCCTCGTTTTCGCTAAAATGGTGTGCCTACCCGACAGTCGTAGTGAGAAAAAAAGATCTTCACTTCCCCTTTGTATGTGCGCTGCGTTCCGCACAACCCATGGAAAGAGTGATCCGCCTCTAATGATTGTTTTTGTGCACACGTGTCCCTTCCTGCACGAAAACAATACGAGCTATAATGCAGTGCAAAGTGCAAGGGTGGCTGCAATGGCGCTAGGCATCACACAGGGCACCATCGCAAGGAGAGAGCAGAAATACAGGGGCCCATATTTACCATAGTGTTGCGTCGCCCTTGCGCGACGCGAGGGTGTTCAAGGGCGACGCAACGCTAAAGTCAGATCGATCAAGTCACCCTGCATGGCTCGATGTATCTGGAGTGACGCATGGCAGCGAAAACTGCGGCTTTGTCTCACTCTGCCCCAGGGAGGCGTCCAAGGGTGGAGCGTGGGTGTTCCCACGCATCCACCTATGGATTTTGGTGCGTTCCCAGAGTTACCATTAGAGGTAGACCTCGGGAATGCGTCAACCTGCTGCACCTCCATACTTCACAAGGATGCATCTCTTTATCTCTTCTTCTTGTTTCCTCTTTCTCCGCAGCACTCGTAGAAAGAGAAAAACGCCTCTGAGGATGGTTTTGTGCAGGAATGTGCCCTTCCTGCTCAGAAAAGAATCCTGCCTACAGTGCAGGCCCCGGTCCACAGTGGTGCAAGTGTGGCTGCGTCGGGCTACGGCCGCACATTGTGCGACAGGGCAAGGAAACGACAGCACCGTGCTGTATAATGTTAAATACGGCGCATTCCTGCCCTTTCCCTTTCATGCAGCGCAGCATGGTGGCTCGCTGGCCTGCACTGCTGCAAAATATGATGACTCTGGGCCTGAATATCTTTGTAAATATGAGCATTTCTGCTCTCCCCGTCTTGCAATGCGGCAGAGCAAGTTGTGTGATATAATAGTAAATAGAAGATGTGATGACAGTAGGAAGAGGGGCAGTTACACCCTTGTAGGCTTTTTAGTTTTCCTCTAAATCTTTTCCCCTATGTTACCTAATGGTATATTTAGTTTAAGCTAATGTCTTATCTATTTAAAAGCACTACATGGGCCCAGCATTATTGGCATTTTTCCAAGCTCAGAAGTCATTGCCTCTGAAGGAGACAGGGAGCGCACTGCAGACATCTCAGCAAAAGTTCCCCACTGCATTCTGGTAAAAGCAGTTTGTGATTATTTCAGTAACGTGCAGGTACCATCAGGATGTGTTTGTGTACACTGCTGCATGTGTGTCTCTGAGTGATTGCCCTTCTCCAGCAGGGAGTAGCAGGTCTCCGGAGGGGTGCTTGGAATGATGCTTGTGTTTCATTGGGCCAGTGCCACTCCAAAGGGCACTGTGCATCACAAGGGTCGTTGGATCATTCACTCTAGGAGGAGCAGAAACAATGCAAGTGGGACAGGAGCACACAGCGGGCACTGCAGCAAAACTTCCCTATTGCATTCTGGTAAATGCAGTTCATGATAAGTTCACTAACTCATGACGAGTAAGGAAGCATTGGCCATCAGGTGGTGCAGCCAGTGATGGGATTTCTGTGCATTGCTGCAGATGTGTGTTTTTGGGTGATTGCCCTTATGCAGCAGGAAGCAGCAGGTCCATTGCATATGCACCTATGTGTTGTAAAGCGTTCTGAAAACCACTGAATCTAGTACGCAATTCACAAAACATGGCAGAATAGCTGGTTCTGCGGAGAAATGGTCATCTCAGGGGCAGGCTAAGTGTAGGGACATTAGCTACTTGGTCTCTCACCCCCCAACTCTCCAAAATCTAGGATTTAAGGGACTCCCCTGACACCAAAACCTCAGTTCTGAACCAACCTGCATTGGAGAGGACAAAGGAGAGACCCGTGTCTGCGACAACAGGACTTTGTCAAACCAAACCTAAAGAGGGATACTCTTTCTGTGTGGCAACGCTCTTAGAACTGCTTGATCAAGACTTGTTCCAGGCTGAAGTTCAGTTTCCCCAGACAGAGGTACCCCTGACAGACCCTGACCCCTGACACAGCCTGAATGAAGCCCCCTCAGACTCACCTGGACTAGGGACACTAGTCCCGGACAAGCTACAGGCACAACAATGCTCATTATCCGATTGCTGAAAAGGCGAAACAGCCGGGGAAAAATAAAGCTATGCATTGGCATGCGGCTCCCGAACAAAGCCATTATGAGGGAACGCCACGTGTTCCCGACTCTGGATGAAATTGTGGCCGATGTCAACGGATCTCGGTGGTTTTAGAAGGTGGACCTGAATGCTGGGTATCACCAACTGGTCCAGGAGGAAGAAAGCAGGTATATAACCCCCTTCAGTACACACTTTGGACTGCACAGCTATCGGTGCCCTAACTTTGGTATTTCATTAGTGTCCAAGGTCTTTCAAAATGGCATATGCAAGACTTTATCTGGGTTGCAGGCATCTGAAACGTTAGTGATGACATTCTAGTTCTGAAGTGCTTCCAGAACCATGGCATCACGTTGCATAGAGAAAATATCTGTTCTTTCAGTTGACAATTGAATTCTTTAGGTACATATTCAGCCTAAACGGAATACAGGTTGACCCTCGAAAATCACAGGCAATTAAACAGGCGCCCCCACCCACAACTGTATCGAAAGTACAAAGGGGCATATTATCAAGGGGGTTTATCTCCGCTTTTTTGGCTTTAAAAGCCAAGAAAGCGGAGATAAAATTATCTCCCTATTACCTAGCTGCCGCTAACACCAGTTAGCGACAGCTAGTAGGAGATAGCGACCATCTTGGGCCCCGCTTTGCATGTCAGTGATATTTATCACTAATGACATGCAAAGTGGGCGTGCCAAGATGTTAGCGACTGGAAACAGACGCTAACATCGCTATCTCCTATTACCAACTTTTGGAGATATTCAAGTTAAGTGCGAATATCTCCAAAAGCTAACACCTGCCCTGAGCAGTTCTTAGCCATGTTATCCAATGGGAGGTGGATAACATGGCTAAAAGCATTAGCTCGGTAATGCATGAATATCGCTGACTTTTCAGCGATATTCATGCATTGCGGCGATTTTTATCGCATTTGCGGTAAACCTTGGTAATACCAAGGTTTATTTGCGGTAAAAATCGCCGCAGCTCAGCGGTAAATTTTTGTCTCTAACCAAGCAATAGCGATAATTATCACTATTGCTTGGTAATATGCCCCAAAGTTTCCTCGGAATGGCCAAGTATTGCGGCCGATTCATTCTGGACCTGCCCACTCTTGCAGAAACATTCAGGGCTCTAACCCAGGAAGATGCCAAGTGGAACTGGAGTTACCAGGAAGAAGCAGCATTCCGATAGATTAAGGACGCACTCCACGACAACACCACTTTGGTATACTTCGAACTGGGCTAAACTACCGAACTGGACAAATGCACTAAACTGTTGGCTGATGCCAGCCCAGTTAGTCTTGGGTTGGTACTTGCTCAGGAACAGGAACCCGGGTGCTGGGCAGCGCTAGCATTCACTAGCAAAGCATTGTCACCCACCGAGGTGCAATACTCAAAGATTGAGCGCGAGACCCTAGCGATTAAATGGGCTTGCAGGCACTTTCATCTTTACATAAGTGTTCAGTCATTCAAGGTCGTCACTGACCACCAACTGTTCTTCCCACTGTTTGGGGTGTCAGACCCACATCCAACCTCAAGAATTGAGCGGTGGGCGATCCAGCTGCAACAATAAATGATGGATGTTGTCTACATGCCTGGATCGGAAACACTGGCCATTGTTCTCTCTTACCACCCAATGCCTTTAGAACCCCAAGTTGAGGGCCATGAAGCTGAGGCTATGGAGGCTTACGTCAATATGATCTCAAGTGCCAATTGTCCACAAGCCTTGACCCTGGATAACATCAAGGGTAGGGCTGACGCAGATCCAGTACTCAGCAAGGTGCCCAGCGCTATCCAAAGCAGCACATGGCAGAACTTTCTACGAGATGCCAATGACTGGTCAGGGAAAGATCAGGTATGTATCCCAAAGATTGGAGAGTGAGGGAAGAGTTCAGCATGACCCAGGAGGGAATCCTCCAGTGCAGATCCTCAAAAGACATCCAGGCAGCCCTGCAGCATCATGTAACACAAATACATTCATTTTGTATTCCAATATAGGAATTGTTACAACAAAGCAATAAAATGTGCCAAATTCAGTTTCTCATCTTTGAAATTATATTACAACATTGAAGAAGTAAATAGATTAAATTGTTTTACCTACTAAATTGAAGGCTTCAATACATTTTTCATTTAACCCCTTCCCCGCGGGGCTAATTCCCCCGCTGTGCTGTGGGGAGGGGGGCGCGAGCAGCGCCAGGGTGCTCGTGACAAGCTCAGCTCGTCACGCAGCACGGTGGCACTGTGCTCATGACGAGCTGAGCTCGTCATGACCACGCTCATTTTAATAGAACGCTCAGCACAGCGGGGTATTAGCACCGCATGTGAGCGCCGCGCGTGTCATGGCGAGGTCAGCTCGTCATGAGCACAGCGGCACCGTGACTCAGGACGAGCTGAGCTCGTCATGAGCACGGAAGAGGTTAAACATGCGCCATCATTATCTTCATGAAAAATGTATAAAATGCAACTAATCTGCCTCCTTGATGGGCGTGCACAGATCTCAAAGGATGCAGAACTCCATGTCCCCCATGCTAGAGTGAGCGCACTGATGAATGCAGTCATTTGTTGTGTCCGCAACGCTTCAGTGGTGTAAACAAAAGCACTTGGCATAACAATAGGCCCTTTAGCCTTCATTTGCCATTCGATATGTGCATATGAGGTGTCTTATAAAAACAACTTGTCCTCAGTTTACAAGTACTAAAGCCAGGGCCACTGGAATTATGGGGCAGGCTTGACTAAATTATGCAGCAAAAATCTTGAAAAACTCCACTGCCAGCCGGCTCTTGCATACAAACAAAGTAGGAGCACAGACCACGATTCAGTGCATAGAATCTCCTTTATTTGGGTTGAAATCCGTCGGCCATTACGCGTTTCAGCACCAAAGTGCCTTGATCACATATATATATTTGTGTATGTGTGTGTGTGAAAGACCTCCGGGACTGCACCATCCCCACTAACACACCTCTCGATCAGAAACCCTATAACAGGACTGACTAATCAAACTGTATGAACATGGTTTTGAAAAGAATGTAAACTTTGTATGTATACAAACTCAAATTGTGTGCGCCCTGCCTCTTTTTATATGCCTGTACACACAGGGGCCTATTTATGAGCAGGTTTGCGTTAGCCTTGCGCCACACAATATGGGCGTCGCAAACCTTACATGTGATTTATGAAGCCATGCAAGGCCACTTTGCAAAGCCCTGAGTGGCTCCGTGAATCTGGAGGAAAGCCACGCTGCGCAAGTCGATGTGTTGCGTTACTCTGACATGGGATGGCGTAGCGTGGGTGTTCCCACGCAACTCCCATGGTTTTTTACACATTTCCAGATTTACAAGACCTTGAAAACCCGGGAATTCACCAAAAGAATAATCCTTCCCACCCAGTTATATCTGTTCACAAAGCTCCTTTACACCTATCCATCCATTTCCATCGTTCCACAAATTCAACCATTCATCTATCAATTAATTAACCCATTCCTCTATCTCTCTCTTACATCATTATCTTACTCATTCTTTCTCACTCAGCCTTGTGTGTTCTCAGCACATTTTCTCATTTACATATTTTTTTTTTTTGCTCCCAGACTTGTTTCTTTTATGCTCTGTATGTCAGGCCCGATCGCCTTCCAATTTTGTTTCTATCTTTTCTTTTTCTATTGACAGTCTAGAGATGTCGGGAGCATAAATCTTGGCTGTCTCCCGTTTCGTCCCAATTCATAAGAACATAGGGACATATTATCAAGAAAGGGTGATTCATTATCGCCGCTTTTATCGGCAGGAAACTGCCGCTAAAGCGGCGATAATGGGCTTGATAATATGCCCTTGTAAATCCCCATAGAAGCCGAGGTTCGGGTGTTAAACTGGGCTTCAATGGAAATTTGCAAGGGCATATTATCAAGCCCATTTTCGCCGCTTTAGCGGCAGTTTCCTGCCGATAAAAGCGGCGATAATGGGGGGGCGGAGCTAGCCGGCGTCGATGGCGGACGCGTGAGCCCTCGGCTCCTCGCAAAGCTCCAGAATTATCCTGCTTAACTATCCTTGATGTGCTCGAATTGGCTATAGCTCGCCTGGAACCATCTGCTGGCACCCCGGGCTGTGATTGAGGATCTTCTTGGCCGGCTGCAGGGCGTGAATTCCTGAACACTCCGGGGCATTGTGCCTGGTGGCGCGCCTGTGGCGGTCTAGGCCGAAAGCAGCGTGCTATCCTGGAAAAGAGGCGGGCGACGTCACTGTGCGTGCGGCCACAACTCTGGCGGCTGTCGGACACCGCGCATGCCGAGGCGCGATTGGAACGGACCTTGGATTACAAAGTCCTCTACCTCCTACTCTACACTGCCCCGGTGGGACAGGGGGCTGGAGAAGCAGCGGAGCGGTGGAGCACACAAAACCGAAGCACCGCGCCACGTGTTGGGGCGACAACGAGCCCGGCGTTGCAGCCTGGCTCTCTTGCAAAGATCGCATGAGGCTCTGCCAACTCCCCCTATCCTGCTGAGGGACTGATTATCTGGGACTGCTGAGAAGGACCTGGCCCTCTCTGGCACTGGGCCGTTCTGGAACCTGCGGACAACGAAGTACTGCCCGCCATTGCTGCCGCCATTTTCTACGCATCGGATACCCGACCGCTGGCGACGCGGTATCGAGGACCGGAGCAGACACTTGAACGGCCTGTTCGGCGAGCTTCCTTGCTCGGTGCTGCCACGCATCGAAAATACCATGGGGAAGAACGATGCGACCCAGGGGAAGATCTCCTTTGAACGGCGCCGTTTGAAAGGATCAGAGGTACCGGCGCCGGACACGTCGCCGAAGGGTGCGGCAGCGGCGCCGACCCAGGCGCCGACGGAGCTCCGGGACATGTTGGCAGCCATGGAGAAAGGCATTCAGGAGAGTATTGCGGCGGTGGGCACCAAGATAGACGCTCTGTCGTACCGCATGGACCGTATAGCAGAGCGTGTGGACAAACATGCGGAGCGCCTCGACATGGCGGAGCGCCGGCTCACTGAGGCCGAGGAAGCCCAGATGGAGTGGGACAAGGAACGCAAGCAATTCGACAGACTCCTGACGGTCATCAGGGACAAGACAGAGGACCTGGAAGCACGTTCTTGCAGATCCAATCTCCGTATCACAGGAGTGGCGGAATCCACGCAAACGGGGAAAATGGAACTATACGTGGAGAAACTCCTGAAAATACTCCTGGGAGAGGAAGCCTTTTCCCCCATGTTCATCGTGGAACGCGCCCACCGCACACTGGGCCCGCAGCCCCAGCCTGGCTTGCCACCTCGCCCCATAATCGCGAAACTGCTCAACTATCGCAACAGGGACACTGCCCTGAGAGTGGCGAGAGAGAAGGGCAAACTCCAACATGAGGGCATGAACATCTCCCTCTATCCGGACTTCACAGCCAAGGTGCAGGAGGAACGGCGGCAGTTCGCGCCATATAAGAAGCAACTCAGAACACTAGGCCTGGACTATGCAATGATGTATCCAGCCAAACTTCGGATCAACACAGGTGGGAAGTCGTACTATTTCACGGACCCGAAAGAACTGCATAAGTCCCTTAAGACCTGGACACGGGAAAGGAAGGAGAACCGGAGTGGCCAGGAGGACGAGGAGGAAGTATCTATGGAGGAACAGGACTAAATGGCGGCTGAAGAGGGGGCTGATCCTCTACACAATGGTCGGATCACGGACCCGGATAATATGGGCGCTCTGGCCTTGCAATGGCACCTGTTCCACGGTTTGGGGAAGGACAACTTGGTTACACTATGGTGCTGGTAAGGGGATGTGTGCTTCGTGGCAGAGTTCATTGAGCCGGGGGAGCCAGTTAGAGTGGGACTGAGTAACACTTTTTACTATGCCTTGAGCATTGACTCTTGAATGGAGCTGAGAGGGGAGCGGTACTTACAATCTCTCGGAACAGTTAGGGGTGTACTACATTGGTGCGCTCTGCCCTTGTGCTTTTGGTTGTTTTACTCACTGAGGGGTTGGTGTCGGACTATTTGACACTACACCTGTCGGGGGTCCATGGGGGGGTGAGTGGGGTCTGTCTGACCAGGTTGGGGGAGGTCGGCTGTGGGTGGGTTGCTGTACTTGGGGTGGGAGTGAGACTCGGGGAGGAGGGGGGGGGGTGTTTGGTTGGGGTTGTTGACGGGGTTTGCCTGTGAAGTGTGTGAATTGAAGTGTTCTGCTGTCCCTGTTCGCAAGCGCCGGATGGCGATTATGAGTTGGGGTGTCCCACTGTGTCCTGCACTATCCATCCTTACGGTCCATGCTCTGAACCCACTTAGCAATGGCTGATACAACACCGACTTTGCATGCACATGCCCGGAATGAACTGAACTTACTGACTTGGAATGTGCGGGGCCTGAACGACTTCCGTAAAGTGAGGAAGGTCCTTAACTATCTTAGCAGACATCACGTTGACATAGCTCTGCTGCAGGAGACACACCTACCACTCTCCAGCAGAATGCTAAAATCCAGGGGTTTGTCGGGGAACACAGTAGCGGCGGGTTACACTACACATGCCCGAGGGGTGTTAATTTGGGCCAATCCAAAGTCACAATTGCGGCTCATTCCGGTGCACTCAGACCCGGACGGTAGATATGTCCTGGCGAGATGTGTGGGTAAGGGGATGGACATACTAATAGTGAACGTCTATGGCCCTAACTATGACCACCCTGAATTCTATAAGACCCTGTCAGCTATTGCACGAACGCATGCACAGCCCTGGATGTTGTGGGGCGGGGACTTTAACTTTGTGTTTGCCCCATCAATGGACCGCTCTGCGGGCCCTGCCCGGAGACCTGTGGCCTCGGCCACGTACATGGCGGCTGAAATGATCAAATCTGACTTGCTGGATGTCTGGAGGGAAAAGCATCCGAGGGCGGGTGGGTTTACACACTATTCTGCATTTCACGATGTGCATACCAGGATAGACTACTGGTTGGCGCCCCCCCTGGTACTTAACAACATTCGCACATGCGCAGTTCTCCCATGCATGCTTTCAGATCACTCCCCTATTCTCCTCCGCCTCGCAACGTCCAGGAGGGGGATCCCGGCCTTCACCTGGCGGTTCCCGCCTTTTGCACTGCTTGACGAGGCCTTCAGGGGGGAACTAGCAGAGGAAATAGAGCAGTTCTTTACAACAAACATAGGCACAGTAGATGACTTCTTTACGGTCTGGGAGGCATTTAAGGTCTACATCAGGGGGGTGGCGATGTCGAAACATTCTAGTGTGTTACGATCCATTCGGCGGGACCTAACTACTCTGGAAAAGAAGATGGCGGATCTTGAGGCAGAGCAGCTGCGGCTGGGCGGTGAAGCGGGAGGCGGGGCGCTGTCCCAACTCCTGCCCGAGTTTCAGGCGCTGGCGGACAGAGAGGTCCTTTACATGGGCAAATACGCCACGGCGAGACAATATGGGGAGGGTGAGCGGCCCGGGGCGCTGCTTGCAAGCATGGTCCGCAGCACCAGACGCCCGCTGGTCATAGAGGAACTGAGAACTCTGGAGGGAGACACAGTGACGGACGAGGAGCAGATACTTCAGACGTTCAGGAGTTATTATGCGGAGCTATACCGAGCTAAAACACAGGGAGTGGAGGGTGAGATGGAGGACTACTTAGACCATATAGCCATGCCGTTCCTCAAGAACTCAGACAGGGAATTCTTAATGGCCCCCTTCCACCAAGACGAAATATTAGAGGCACTGGCAGGTATGCGCTCGGGTAGCGCGCCGGGTTCAGATGGCCTCACGGTTGGTTTTTATAAGGCATTTAAGGATCTGCTGCTGCCACACCTAATCACCCTGTTTGACGCCATCTGCGAGAACGGTGACATGCCGACCACCATGCGGGAGGCGCTACTCATCACTATACCCAAGCCGGGTAAACCCCCCGATCTCTGCGGCTCGTATAGACCCCTTAGTCTACTTAATGTAGATGCCAAAATCTATGCCAAGGTCCTGGCCACTCGTCTGGCCCTGTTAGTACCTGGGTTGGTCGCCCCGGAACAGTCCGGATTTGTCCCGTGCAGGAATTTAACCTACAATATCAGAACAGTGTTAGGCGCGATGCAGCATATCAAGCAGGAGAATAGCGCACTGGCTATCTTCCTTGATATGGAGAAGTAGTTCGATTCGGTTGAATGGCCCTTTATGGTTCGGGTGTTGCGCAAGCTGGGATTGGGCGAACAGTTCCTTCAGCAGGTTGGTGCGCTGTACCATCGACCCTTCGCTAGGCTGCGCCTGGGTGACAGGGTGACGGACCCGATTAACATAAGTAGAGGCACTCGACAGGGCTGCCCATTGTCGCCGTTGCTTTACGCACTGGTGGCGGAACCCCTGGCGTGCGCCATGCGGGAGTACCACAGCCTAGAGGGGGTTAGCTTCCCTACATATAAGATCGGGATATCAACATATGCCGACGACACGCTGTTGTACGTCAGAGAACCGGAAGTTAATTTGCCTGCGGTGCTCCGCGAGGTGGTCCGTTTCGGCTCGCTGTCGGGCCTGAAAGTGAACTGGGACAAATCGATTGCGTTCCCACTCACCCCGGTGACACGACAGTTCGACATGGACTACCCATTGCACTGGTCCGCCGACTCAGTTCGCTACCTGGACATTCAACTCCACTCGGACCCGGAGGTCCTTGTTCGAGACAACTACGGAGTGGCCTATAACAACCTAGTGGATGACGTGGATAAGTGGATCCGACTCCCACTCTCCCTCTCGGGTAGGATTGCACTAATGAAAATGGTGGTACTCCCCCGGTTTCTGTTCCTCTTCCTGAATCTACCTGTGGTATTATCTAAGACCTTCTTTCGGCAGCTCACCTCGGTGTTGGTGAAACTAGCTTGGGGGGGGAAACAGCCCAGGGTTAGTTGGAAGACTCTGATTCTACCTTGCGAAATGGGGGGACTGGGAGCGCCGGACCTAGAACGATATTATAGAGTCGCCCAGGCGTCGCACTTATACTCATGGGTGCACGGTGACCCTCGGACCCCGCACCTTATACTGGAGCGGTTGTTTGCGGACCCGCTCCCTCTGCCTGCTACTGTCTGCCTGCCCACAGACCGCGCAACTGGCCGGATGGTCTCGCTGAAGGCGACCAACCACGCCTGGAATTGCTTAGTGCGCTCTCGGGGCTGCACTCTGCTTTACTCCCCACTGTTACCTGTGGAGTGGGCCCTATGGCTCGACCCGCTCGGTGAGAAGGGAGTGGTCAAGGCGCTGAGTTCTCTTGGTGTAACGAAAATGGAGGACCTGTTTGAGGGAGGCGTACTCAAAACTTGGGACCAGCTACTAGTTGCCGGGGCAGACCACACTCTATTACAAAAATTCCAATACCACAGGCTCCGCTCGGCCTTTCGTGAAATACTGGGCCCAGACCTGGAGGAACCTGAGGAGATCCCGGAACTAACATAAATACTGAAATCCACCTCTGCGGCGAAACTCATTACACAGCTTAACAAACTGGGTGTGACACAGCAGCGTCTGCAACCGTCGAAGGCCAGGGAGGCCTGGCAGGCAGACCTACAATCCCCCATAGATGACGGGATGTGGCGCTACTGCTGCTCAAGCACGCGCAAGATATCTCTAAATGGCCGGCACCGCTTGGTGCATTTCAAATATTTACAGCGAGTGTATTACACCCCTGCACGCCTCCATCGCTATGGCCTCCGCGCCTCGGCCGAATGTGAACGCTGCCGGACTCCGACAGCCGATTTCTACCATTTGGCATGGCAGTGCCCTGGAGTGCAGGCATTCTGGGGGGAGGTCTTCGCGGAACTCGATCAAATACTAGGGGAGCCTTTACCTCGCGCCCCTGCTTTGGCGCTAATCGGTTATTCAAAACCACTAGTCCCGGGACTGCGTCGTCTGGTAGACATGGCGTTGCTCCTGGCAAGGCGGGTGGTAGCGACCTGCTGGATGAGGGGGCCCCTCCCCACAAAAGCTAAATGGCTGAGGGACCTGCAGTACTGCTGTACCCAGACAGAACTGTATAGCGACCTTCTTCCGCCCAGAAGCAGGCCCAAGAATTTTTGGGACCTTTACAAAGAGTACATACAGAGGGGTGAGGAGGACGGCTCTGACACCGCTGAGGCGGTGGAATTGCACGATAGAGTAGAAGAGATCGATGCTAACACTGAACACGGTGGCACGGGGGAGGCGGGAATGGGGAGGCCCCTGGTTGACTGAGGGTGGCTGTGAGAACCCAGGGATGGCCTGATGAAGGATAATAGAGTAAGGGCAGGTTTATAAGGGGGACGAGGTGGGGACACGGGGTAGGAACACTCGGGTGGGTTTATAGTTGGGACGGGTTAGGCAGACACACAGACACACACAAGCGGGTGGGGGGGCAGTTTGGCGGGCATTGTTTAATTTCTTATTGTAGCCATGACGTTGGATCGCTGACTATCATATGGACAAGTTGATTGCCAGTTGTCACACCACTACAGTATACTACCTGCGTTGTGAGCCCTCGAATGGCATTGTTGTGATGCTACTTTACTATCTCGCCGCCAGGCCTCCGGGATGCTGGCACTAAGGCTGTGTACGACTTACATCTAGCAGTTTATGAGAACTTGGCGCCGATCCCGGAGTTACTCTGTGTACATGTGTTAATGCTGGTGATGTCAATGGCTTTGCTGTCAATAAAGATCTTTTGAAATTAAAAAAAAAGCGGCGATAATGAATCACCCTATCTTGATAATATGGCCCATAGCTCCTCGAGGAGGGTCAGGGCTGTTTCTCACTCAAAGCTAAGGGACTCAATGCTGAACCTCGAGATCGTTAAGGCAGCCCCACTGAAAATAAACATGCCAGTTTACAGGTTTTGCTCCAATACCACATTTACCAGTCTCAAAAATAGTTTTTTAAGTCGCCATGTTTTAAAGATTCTTTTTCACACAGCGGAGGTAGGCCTCCTTCTGAGAACAATAAAAAGAAATACTTCCTACATTCTTCCTTCACTTTACAAAAAACATAAGATTTGAAGAGTTGAGATTGAAGTAGAAGAGATCTAAGAAAGAGGATGTGCCAGGTCTGCTGGCTTAGTGGACTGATTAGTCCTCTGTAGGGGCTTCATGGTCACAGGTTCAAATCCCAGTAGATCCACTCATGGTTTCATCCTTCTAAGGTCGATAAAAATGAGTGATATTGAGTTTGGTAGCAAACATCTGTTATTCAGCACCAAGATACCCCTTCTAGGTAAATGTGCACTTTAGAAATACACATGTTTCTACGGTTCTTTCATTTTACCAAATCAGATCCTATGTAACAGGCCCAGCGGTTTTGGTTGCTTGGTTGGCCTGCCTTTCTCTTTATTTACCTTTCCAAACAATCCTAGTACAATAATTGCTGTAACCGACAGGAAAGTGAAGATAAATGGAATAGCAGCACCATAGGCAGGTCACCATGCCCGAAGGCACAACAGAATGTGCAAATAACCTGAGTTAAAAATGAGTTTTGACCTTATAAGCATAACTAGTGGAGAACGGACCAGTGATCACAAGTGCACAAAAACACAATTCATCAAAAAGCTCATGCAGTTGGAGCCTTGAATTAGTAAACTCAAACCATTCCTGGATGGTTAATGCAAACCTGCCTTACGCTGAAGGGAGAGAGGGTGTCTGTATCGTAAAGTGAGAGAATGGACAGGAATCAACAAACTTTAAGAAACTTAATTGTGTGCAATTGGTAAATCCATTTCTTATGTTTCACCTGCACAGCACTTGCGCCCTGAGGGACTCTTATCAGTTCCCAATACCAAATTACTGTGTTCATTCACTTTTGTGTGGAACTATTTTTTTGTTAACTTTCCCTGGCTGCACGCATTTACGATACTTCTAATAAAGCTGTTCACACTGTTTAAGCCACGTTCAACGTAAGATAAATGTCTTCGGACAGATAAGACAGACAGCTTCTAACAGTCTGCTGAAATGCTTGCTTTTTAGGTCGAGCCTGGGCAGCACATGCGCTGCTCTGTGAGGCATGTTGTATTCAATCTATGGGGCATTCAACACGCCTACCGGTTTTGATTGGTTGGCCTGCCTTTCGAAAATCCTTCACTCTGCGTGGTCAATCGTGTCAATTTGTCCTGCATTTGGGTGCTTGGTTCCCCTCCACTGAACATTACAATTGATCCTTTTGTGGCCCATCTCTGGCCATCTGTTGCTTGATCTTTTTCATGAATTGTTTTTTTGCACTCACGATCTCCAGTCCGTTCTCCTCCAGTCATGCTTATAAGGCGAAAACTCATTTTTAACTCAGCTTATTTGCATACTCTGATGTGCCCTTTTCCATTTATCTTCACTTTCCTCTCTGTTGCTTCAGGGCTAATTATTGAATTAGAATGGTTTGTACATAAAGAGAAATGTACTAGGGAACAATTTCAGGCCCATTCGGCTTGCTCCTCCGAAAACTAAATTGACCTGCCCCAAGGGGCACCTATAAAATCTTATCCTTTCTGAGGGCATTTTTATGACTTTAATTCTCACTCGGGTGGAGAGACATGGGTTGGAATCTAACCATTTGCTTAAGTCAAGCCAGAATTTTGACTTTGTATGTAATTTCGCTGTGTGCAGAATCTCCAAACACTTGCTCTTTGTTTTACATTTTTAGGCCAAACTAAACACACTTTTTGTTTCCGTTTTTATAGCGACATAAATATTAAAAATAAATAGGGTGAATTATTAATTTCATATCTGTCTTTTAAGAGGTGAAATTTAATTGGTGTTTAGGAACAGAGCCCATCATCATTAAAGCAACTGATGACGACACTGTTACTACAATAGAGATTAGTAAACTCAGCGCAGGGGCGGGACAAGGGACATAGTGCGCACAAGCCTTGCTTCGCATACTCAAAGATGAGGCCAGTAGGTACTTTGGAAAGGAGTGCTGAGCTCGGGCCTCTGCCGCCCGCCAGGCGCACTTCCATGCCATTTGGCCATTTACAACACCAATAGCTCTAACTCTGACAAATGCGAGACCTATTTATTACTTAGTTGTGTATAGCACATGCTTTAGCCTTAGAACGTTTGTGGCATTTCCTATTCAAGCCCCAGGACCTTTCTTTGCACTTAGTAGGAATTATTGGATTGTTTTTTTTTCATTTTCATCTATTTGGTCATTATGATCAAATTCTAAATGTTGAAATAAACACTGCATGTTAAAAAAATCAAGTTAATATACAAGAGCTATGCTATATTTTACTACTAACCAGGCAGCCACAAGTGCAGTTACCTTGCAGGCAACAGGGTCATGATTTGAATGGTGCAGCAGGTACAGGAGCACTAGACCCAAAAGTTTTCAGAACTCCTCTAAACACATAATGTTGCTATATTTTACTAGTAAACAGGCAGTCACAATTGCAGTTAAAAGGGACTTGATTAGAATGGTGCAGCAGGTGCAGTGGCACCATTGCCAAAAGCACTAGGGATCCCACTAAAGTCAGATTATTGCTAAAATTCAAAACTAAACCGGCAGTCACAAGAGCAGTTACCTTGCAGGCAACAGGGTCATGATTTCAATGGTTCAGCAGGTGCAATGGCACCAGGACCAAAAGCTCCAGGCACCCCACTAATCACCTAATATTGACATATTTTACTACTATACAGACAGTCACAATTGCAGTTACCTTGCAGTTGAAAGATGCTTGATTTAAATGGTGCAGTGACACAGGGGCCAAAAGCTCTAGTGACCTCTCTAAACACAGATATTGCTTAATTTCACTACTAAACAGGCAGTCACAAGTGGAGTGATCTAGCAGGCTCTCGGGCCATGATTTCAATGGTGCTGTAGGTGCAGTGGCACCGGGGTCAAAAGTTGTCGGAACGACTCTAAACATCTAATATTGCTATATTTAACAACTAAACAACAAGTGCAGTTATTTAGCAAGCACTAGGGTCATAATTTCAGTAGTGCAGCAGGTGCGCTGGCACCAGGACCAAAAGCTCTAGGCACCCCACTAAACACCTAATATTGATATATTTTATTCTTAAACCAGCAACCACAAATGCAGATATCTTGCAGGCACCAGGGAATGATTTGAATGGTGCAGCAGGCGCAGTAGCACTGGGCCCAAAGGTTGTCACAACTCCTGTAAACAAATAATATTGCTATATTTGACTAAATAGGCAGTCACAATTGCAGTGAAAAGAAACGAAGAATGCAGCTACATTTTACTAGTAAGCAGGCAGTCACAAGTGCAGTTATCTAGGAGGCACTAGGGGCTAGATTTCAATGGTGCTACAAGTGCAGTGGCACCGGAGCCAAAAGTTGTCAGAGCTCCTCTAAATACATAATATTGCTATTACATCAATTACTTATATTTCCTTTTTAGTTAATTTCTCTAAATTTTGCTATTAATTACCTGCTCTATACCACTAGTAACAGCATAGTATATTGCCTTTTTGTACATAAGCAAGTGATAAAACTTTAACTGACTTTCTGTAACATATTGTACAACTACTCAGCTAGCTATAACTTACAACAAAAAACAGTTTGTTATTAATCAAATAGGCGAAACCTAATGCAATTACCAATGCTTCTTCAAACTGCATCAGCCCTCCTATGCTCTTTGTAATACATTTTAGATCTTGCCTATCAGACAGTGCAAGTGTAAGTGAACTTGCCAAAAACCTACAGTTTAGAGCCCACCAGTTGCCTACCATTGGATGACTTTATTGTCACTCATTAGCTAGTTTCAATTCAATCACTTGCTTTATTAGTAAGTGTGTGCCCTTCCACTGGTGCATAATCTCTTTGCCATTTTTATATTTGGCTAACTAATATCAATTTCTAGGAGCTACGTTTTTCTTTTTGGTTATTTATGCATTTGTTTTCCAGCATTCTCCATCGTGTGCTGCTTCTCCCTTGCAATATGCTCACTGCCATGTTGATATCTCTCACTTTCCCTAATCGCACACCTAACCCTCCACCAGGGCCGGACTCGCCATAGCGGGCAACGGGAAATCCCCCGGTGTGCCGCATGGGTGGGGGCTGGTTTTGGGCCCCTGGGTGCCGTTTTTGTTACAGGGCCGTTTTTAGCTGCAAAATTGGCCCTGTACCAAAATCGTCTGAAAACCGGCCCGGCAAAGAGCTCGGCGGCACCTCCAACCCCCTGAGTGGGGAGGGGGGTGCGGCCGAGTACTTTGCCGGGGCCGGTTGTGGTTCCCAGTCCGGCCCTGCCCTCCACAGCTCTGCCCTCTGTGTGTCTCTCTCCCTCGTGTGCCTCTACACCCGCCCCTCATGTTGCTCTCTCCATCATGTAGCTTTTCTCCTCCACTCTCATTCCTCATTGCCTCACTACCACATGGTCATTTTGTTTATTTTAAATGTTTAGGAAAGCCCGGCAGCATATAGCTGCTGGCCCCTCTGCCTTACAAAATGTGCTTTCATGTTGGTGAAATATAATTCTTTTAAATTTACCTATACATCTAAAAATTACGCATGCTTCATTTTATATGCGCACGTGTATGGTGTTGCTTGTGTACACATCGCTGGTACTCGGAGCCCGCATCTACGCTGGCCGGAGACTTTAGCATTCTTGAAAACGCCCAAATTGGGTTGGGTAGGGTTGGCATCTAAACTTTTAGAGCATTGATCAGGGCATGCTCAGGAGTCATTCCCACCCTTCCAATACTCCTGGACCTGTGGAAGATCAGAAAAGGACTGAACCTGCTGCCTGAGATCTTAGAAGACTGAGCTGCTTTCCTTGTACCCAGAATACACAAGTGGACTCCAGGCATCATAAAGCTACAGGGTCAAAGGAAGCAACAAAAGGCATTTTCAAACAACTACCAAGCTGACCAGTGGACTGAACACAGCTGTTCGGCCTCCGCCTGACACCCTCTGAGTCTCAAATGCCTCCCCTGAGGTAAATGTAAATTGATACTTGTATAGCGCACTACTCACCCGCAATGGTCTAAAGGCGCTTGTACAAATACCGCTGTGGAACTCATCCTGGCTTTCCCTGTGAGGCGTCCAATACTGGGCACCCCCAAGGTGGAGGCCAGGCATCCTTAGCGTTGTGGGGGCCGTTGTGGAGATTAAGCAAGCTATTGCCCAGAGTTGCAGAGTGGGACCCATGATTGGAATAGGCACCGAGGCGAGAATTACAGGTCTGTGGTATTTTGAGCTCAAGACCCGCCGAGGTGGGGAAATGAACCCTGATCTCGGGCTAGACCTCTGCAGCAGGGTCTGCCGCTCTAACCATTGAGCCACACTTCTCCACAAGTTTTCTGGGGTCTTTAAAATTATACTCCTGTTGTAGATTGGGACTTAAGGAACTAAGTTAGAAGGTTAAAATCTTGTACAAGGATGAACTTGTCTGGTGTATCTGACCCACACAACATTCTAGTCAGTACCAATTGTTCCCAGGTTGGTCTCCCACCACGATTGACTGTCATTGGCACTTTGTGCTTCTTGGCACTATCGCCACTTAAAATTAATAAAAATGATATCTCCAGTTCTCCTCAATGGGTTTTTGTAATGTTGGTGTAATTGTCTTTCTTAAATTCTACTCTATTTTTCTAATTTAGTTCAGGATTTGTATTGTTTGCATTTTGCATTCAGACTTTATCACTGTTTTTGGTACTGCATAAATACTTTACACACTGCCCTAGTTCAATCTTGTCTGCTCTGGGTCATATCTACCAGGGATCTGAGCTCAGGTGTGTTTAGTGACTTACGTGGGTCACCCTGACAAGGGTTGTGATTGTTTACTGAGTTGGATAGTCACCCACCAAAATTTAATACTACGATTTCACGCATGAGTAACAAAAGGAATTATAAATAAAAATAGTACACGCGGGTACAGAGATGGGGGCTTAGAGCAGTCCTTTTCATTCACTGAGGTGTTCATCTGCCATTTACCTTTTGCTTCCACCCACCACACGACACAGCATGCTGCATGGCCCAATGGGGCCCCCACTCAGCCTCTCTTGCGATGTAAAGAACGCATTTTTAACTCATCACCTGCCCATTAAAAAAAGCGCAATCTAATGCCGGGGCTGATGCACCTATATTGTACTTTGCCAATGTCTTTCATTTTCCATTCATTGCCAGTTTTATTATTTTCAGTCACCCTTGTGCGTTTTTACTATTTCTTCATATTCGAGTAATTCAAAGTCAATAATAATTTCTTTTTAGCTAATAAAAATCATGTTTTGTGATGTGCATTAAAGCTAAAGAGGGTTGTTTTTTCACCTGTTGCAAGAACACCTGCTTGCTAAGAAACACCTGTATTGTTCTGTAAAAAGTATACGTAATGGCATTCCCAATGGTTCTTTACCTGAAGTCGGTCATTTAGGGATGATGTCGCGTATTACAATTTTTATTTTCCCCCATCGTGTTCCATGGGGGCTGATTGGTTATTTTTGCTTCCACGTCTCTGTTTGGGGGTCAATCACACGATTGCGAATGGAGTTTGCCCCCACTTCGATCCTTTCCACAATTGCAGCTTCTCTGATGTATTGTATTGTATTGTAATTGCATTTGTATAGCGCTTACTACCCCTGACGAGGCGTCAAAGCACTTTTTCGGCGAGTAGCACACTACTCTGTCACCCATAGAGGATTATTGTTGAATTAGTATAGTGAAACATGCAATAAAATTTTAAGTGGTGGATAGTTAAGTCAGTTATTTGGATTCCTGTGCTACGAGTAAATTACTATTTTTTTTGTTTTTATCTCAGGCAATATCTGGTTTCTACTGCGCCTGTACATAAGTCAAACCAAACTGGGAAAGTGTGCCTGGAGGTGATTGGCGTCTCGGAGCCCACGGATATGAAGGTCACCTTGCAGATCCCCAGCTCTCCCTTCACCAATGTATCCTTCTTCGACCAGACCTTGCCGGCTGGAGAATTCAGGCAATGCATAGACATGCCAGTAAGTGTGTCTGAGGAACAGGAAGGGGTGGGTTGAGAGGCGGGAGACTGCACGACTCACATCCCCATTCTACGTTTTACACGCTGTCCGCCATGTTATCTGCAGCAGTCTTCATCCATTGGTGTGTTCAACTGTCATTCACATTTTGCTTTTCCCACAACCCCATACAGTATGGCCGAATGCCTGTCAGACTCCCACATCTTCATTCTCTCGCTGTACAAGCTGGCCGCCATGTTGGAATGGTTAGAACCTTTAGGAGTACTGCTACCTTGTTTATTGGCCCGGGGGCCCTGGGGCCGACCAAACAGTCTGCTTGCACAACAGTGGGCAAACCACTCCTCCCCTGGAGCATGACTGTCCACCCACCCGCCCCCAACCAACCCTTCTGCTTTCTGCCACTGTGAGAAGCCGAAACATAAATGGTATTTATACCATCTTCTGTTTCTGCTTCTCGCACTGCGAGAAAGCAGTGGCGCGATGCTCCTCCGCCCACATGGAGCACCCGCTCCGACGCTTTTTAATCTTTATGTCAGCCCTCTGGCCCACTTCATGTGCTGAGGCCACTCAGCTTGTCATCACCATGTATCATAGCAGTGAACAGGCAGCATCCTCACTACGCGCCTGTCCATCAGACGTTGCTTCATGGATGGACCATACATGTCTAAAATTGAATACTGGAAAAACTGAGGTCTGGTATTAGGTAAGCACCTCAACGTCTGTTCAATGCCTGGTCGCCAATTAATGTTGTCCCTCTACCATCTCCCAAGCCCAAGGTGAAGAACCTGGGCATCTGGTTAGATTAGAACCTCTCTTTCGATACTGAAATCACTGCCCTTATAGGAAAGTGCTTTGGGATGTTGAGATCCTTGAAAAAGTTCTCCATCTTCTCCCAGAGTCTGCCCAGAATACAGTAATAGGCTCTGGTTATTTTCCGTTTGGACTACTGCAATGTTTTTACTTGGGTGTAACCCAAACGTAATTGAATAACCTTCAATGGGTGCAGAATGTGGTTGACCGGACACTGCTTGGCCTTTAAAGATTAGCTCCTATGAGCACTGCACTAAAGAAGCTCCACTGGCTGCCAGAGGAACAGAGAATCACTTTCAAGGCTCTATGTTATTGCTACAAGGCAAGGTCCAGTCGAGGCTCGGCCTACTTGGAGTCTATGATTACCTCCTATGCGCCAACGTGAAATCTTAGGTTTGTCGTTATCAAACTGGCCATGGTTCCAAGATTTAAAAAATCTATAATTGGTGGTTGTGCTTTCCTTTATCTTGCCCCTAAAATCTGAAACTCACTACCGTTACAACTCCGGCTTGCCCCCTCTGAAAACCTGGTTGTTTAGATCCAGTTAGAACCTTTTTTATGTGCAATTCTGGTCGCTGTAACTAGCATCCTGGCGCTGGGACACTTCGATAGAAGTAGCCATGCACTTTTCAAGAGGCTTTATTATTATTGTTATTATCTATCTCTACAAGCAGCTTTCCTGGTCCTTATCCAACTGGGAGTTTGTTCCTGTGTCCTAAGTTGTCAATCTAGCCTTGACCACTAACTTCCTTCCATGCATGCAACACATGCATGGCCTACCGTTGGTCACTGGTATTGTCCTGCTACACAAATAACACACTTAGGCCTGCGGTCTACAGGCAGCCCGCCTTTTCCCTCTCCATCAATGTGGATGCTGCAGGCGGTCCTCCTGGTGTGGTCGGCTTCTGTTACACTACCACTGATTAGAAGTTTTGCAGAGGCAATCATGGCTGCACGCACATATGATGGGTCTGGTGGCTCAGTGCCCTAAAGTGTCCACTGTAAGGGCCTGTGTTCCACCTCATGGTCACAGGTTCAATTCCCAGCGCATCCACTAAACCTTTCATCCATCTGAAGTTGATAAAATGAGTACCATTGAGTTGGGTAACAATAAACATCTGTTATTCGGTGCCTTGATACTCTGGGGTGATATGGGCACTTTACAAATACACCTTATGTTATATGGGCCTTGTGTCCTAGTAACAGCAAACACTTGTCATAACCCATTAAGCTCCTGATACTTGTATGAAGGAGAAGAGAAACTGGTGATTGTGCCCTGTCACCTTTGAGTAGACATTTCTTCCTTGGACTAAGTTGGCTTCATTGTTCTCTGTTCATTCAAATGCCTCTGGTCAGGATGCACACGCCCGCATGTCATGGAGACCACCATGCTTTCTTTATACAGACCATTTAACATAGTTCTTCGATGGTCTTGTTTCATTTGAAGGGTACTCCCTGACTGCACAGGTTTGTTAAAGGCGAGCCTAATCTGGAGGCATTGATCCTCCTGATGCTGAGTCAACGCCTATTGCTCAATTTTGGTTAATCTGAAACACTTCGAAATGGAGTTTTCCTACATAACCCTATATCTTCCGCCCATTCACAGGTGTAATAAAGACATGTTGCAATGTTCCTCTTGGCTGCTGAAAGCAAAGACTCCCTGCTCCTTCTGTATTCAGAATGAGCTGCACAAACTGAATATCCACTTAAAGGTCCAAGCTCACAAGTGTCACTTTCTATTGCTAGCGCCTTGCTCCGGCCCAAGATCCTGAGATCCTCTGTTCCCTAATATCTGCATTCCGTGCTTTAGCATTCTAGTTACCCGGTTTCTCCAGCTTTAGTTCCTCTGGCAGAAAGGTTGGGTTACACCAAGGCACTCACCCTAGGCACAGCTTGGAGAAAAATGAGTTGCTAGACCAAGAAGGAATAACAGCCGGTAGTGTGCAAGGTGTAAGGGCCTTCACCAGTCTAGCACTGAGCTCATCCCCAGCCCCACCCGGACACTTCTGGTCCTCCGCTTTAGCACTAGGGATCTGCTGACCTGGGTCTCACCGCAGGGAATGTCGCAGGCATAGCTTATGCCATTATCCACAGATGCCCTATGGTTTTACCATCCCGGCCATCTGTGTGACTCAGCAAATCATATTGATCCAATGACAAAGGGTAATATGACCATTTTCTGTCCTCGTCTGTTAGACTCTACACAATCCCAGTGACTCTGAGGCCAATTTAGAGTTTGGTGGACCAGGTACTCTGCCACCAGTCAGACAGAGTACCCTGCCCATCAAACCTCAGTCCGCCTGGTCTATTTAAAGTCAGACCTCCATCCTTCCAGTGGCGTGCCCCTGCTGGACCAGCCATCTGAAAGCTTACTTCAGCCGTATGTTGGAGTAGGGGTGTCACAGCAACGACATCTGGCCCAACCCGCACTCCATGTAGAGCCGACAGTCTGATAAATTGTATTTATTTGTTAAAAAAATTTAAATAAAAAAACAAGCATCAGGTCTCTTGTCAGGAGGCCACAGCAGCTTACACCACACATTGCCCCTGCCACATTGCCAATAATAGTA
>NW_028255124.1:0-39198 GCF_964263255.1 Lissotriton vulgaris
AGTGTTAGAGCTAAAATTAGCATGTTTAAAGTGATTTTCATGCTTCCAGGGGCTCGGGAAGTTAATTAAATACCATTTGGAGGCATTTAATGTTAGAGCAAAAACGGCTGATTTTCGACAAAAGAGATAACACCCCCCCATTACGTCATGCTTCAGAAATGTGGAAAATGGTCCGTTTTCAAATGTTTTATTTTTGAACGTCAGTTCACATTTGTAGGTGGATCATCAGTGTTAGAGCTAAAATTAGCATGTTTAAAGTGATTTTCATGCTTCCAGGGGCTCAGGAAGTTAATTAAATACCATTTGGAGGCATTTAATGTTCGAGCAAAAACGGCTGATTTTCGACAAAAGAGATAACACCCCCCCATTACGTCATGCTTCAGAAATGTGGAAAATGGTCCGTTTTCAAATGTTTTATTTTTGAACGTCAGTTCACATTTGTAGGTGGATCATCAGTGTTAGAGCTAAAATTAGCATGTTTAAAGTGATTTTCATGCTTCCAGGGGCTCGGGAAGTTAATTAAATACCATTTGGAGGCATTTAATGTTCGAGCAAAAACGGCTGATTTTCGACAAAAGAGATAACACCCCCCCATTACGTCATGCTTCAGAAATGTGGAAAATGGTCCGTTTTCAAATGTTTTATTTTTGAACGTCAGTTCACATTTGTAGGTGGATCATCAGTGTTAGAGCTAAAATTAGCATGTTTAAAGTGATTTTCATGCTTCCAGGGGCTCGGGAAGTTAATTAAATACCATTTGGAGGCATTTAATGTTAGAGCAAAAACGGCTGATTTTCGACAAAAGAGATAACACCCCCCATTACGTCATGCTTCAGAAATGTGGAAAATGGTCCGTTTTCAAATGTTTTATTTTTGAACGTCAGTTCACATTTGTAGGTGGATCATCAGTGTTAGAGCTAACATTAGCATGTTTAAAGTGATTTTCATGCTTCCAGGGGCTCGGGAAGTTAATTAAATACCATTTGGAGGCATTTAATGTTCGAGCAAAAACGGCTGATTTTCGACAAAAGAGATAACACCCCCCCATTACGTCATGCTTCAGAAATGTGGAAAATGGTCCGTTTTCAAATGTTTTATTTTTGAACGTCAGTTCACATTTGTAGGTGGATCATCAGTGTTAGAGCTAAAATTAGCATGTTTAAAGTGATTTTCATGCTTCCAGGGGCCCAAAACACAAGATTTATGGAATGGTTAAAAGTGCATGAAAATGGCCAATTTACTCACTCTGAGTTCTCAAAAAGGGTTTCTTCACCCCGCGGGAAGTTAATTAAATACCATTTGGAGGCATTTAATGTTCGAGCAAAAACGGCTGATTTTCGACAAAAGAGATAACACCCCCCCATTACGTCATGCTTCAGAAATGTGGAAAATGGTCCGTTTTCAAATGTTTTATTTTTGAACGTCAGTTCACATTTGTAGGTGGATCATCAGTGTTAGAGCTAAAATTAGCATGTTTAAAGTGATTTTCATGCTTCCAGGGGCTCGGGAAGTTAATTAAATACCATTTGGAGGCATTTAATGTTAGAGCAAAAACGGCTGATTTTCGACAAAAGAGATAACACCCCCCCATTACGTCATGCTTCAGAAATGTGGAAAATGGTCCGTTTTCAAATGTTTTATTTTTGAACGTCAGTTCACATTTGTAGGTGGATCATCAGTGTTAGAGCTAAAATTAGCATGTTTTAAGTGATTTTCATGCTTCCAGGGGCCCAAAACACAAGATTTATGGAATGGTTAAAAGTGCATGAAAATGGCCAATTTACTCACTCTGAGTTCTCAAAAAGGGTTTCTTCACCCCGGGAAGTTAATTAAATACCATTTGGAGGCATTTAATGTTCGAGCAAAAACGGCTGATTTTCGACAAAAGAGATAACACCCCCCCCATTACGTCATGCTTCAGAAATGTGGAAAATGGTCCGTTTTCAAATGTTTTATTTTTGAACGTCAGTTCACATTTGTAGGTGGATCATCAGTGTTAGAGCTAAAATTAGCATGTTTAAAGTGATTTTCATGCTTCCAGGGGCTCGGGAAGTTAATTAAATACCATTTGGAGGCATTTAATGTTAGAGCAAAAACGGCTGATTTTCGACAAAAGAGATAACACCCCCCCATTACGTCATGCTTCAGAAATGTGGGAAAATGGTCCGTTTTCAAATGTTTTATTTTTGAACGTCAGTTCACATTTGTAGGTGGATCATCAGTGTTAGAGCTAAAATTAGCATGTTTAAAGTGATTTTCATGCTTCCAGGGGCTCGGGAAGTTAATTAAATACCATTTGGAGGCATTTAATGTTCGAGCAAAAACGGCTGATTTTCGACAAAAGAGATAACACCCCCCCATTACGTCATGCTTCAGAAATGTGGAAAATGGTCCGTTTTCAAATGTTTTATTTTTGAACGTCAGTTCACATTTGTAGGTGGATCATCAGTAGAGCTAAAATTAGCATGTTTAAAGTGATTTTCATGCTTCCAGGGGCTCGGGAAGTTAATTAAATACCATTTGGAGGCATTTAATGTTCGAGCAAAAACGGCTGATTTTCGACAAAAGAGATAACACCCCCCCATTACGTCATGCTTCAGAAATGTGGAAAATGGTCCGTTTTCAAATGTTTTATTTTTGAACGTCAGTTCACATTTGTAGGTGGATCATCAGTGTTAGAGATAAAATTAGCATGTTTAAAGTGATTTTCATGCTTCCAGGGGCTCGGGAAGTTAATTAAATACCATTTGGAGGCATTTAATGTTCGAGCAAAAACGGCTGATTTTCGACAAAAGAGATAACACCCCCCCATTACGTCATGCTTCAGAAATGTGGAAAATGGTCCGTTTTCAAATGTTTTATTTTTGAACGTCAGTTCACATTTGTAGGTGGATCATCAGTGTTAGAACTAAAATTAGCATGTTTAAAGTGATTTTCATGCTTCCAGGGGCTCGGGAAGTTAATTAAATACCATTTGGAGGCATTTAATGTTCGAGCAAAAACGGCTGATTTTCGACAAAAGAGATAACACCCCCCCATTACGTCATGCTTCAGAAATGTGGAAAATGGTCCGTTTTCAAATGTTTTATTTTTGAACGTCAGTTCACATTTGTAGGTGGATCATCAGTGTTAGAGCTAAAATTAGCATGTTTAGAGTGATTTTCATGCTTCCAGGGGCTCGGGAAGTTAATTAAATACCATTTGGAGGCATTTAATGTTCGAGCAAAAACGGCTGATTTTCGACAAAAGAGATAACACCCCCCCATTACGTCATGCTTCAGAAATGTGGAAAATGGTCCGTTTTCAAATGTTTTATTTTTGAATGTCAGTTCACATTTGTAGGTGGATCATCAGTGTTAGAGCTAAAATTAGCATGTTTAAAGTGATTTTCATGCTTCCAGGGGCTCGGGAAGTTAATTAAATACCATTTGGAGGCATTTAATGTTAGAGCAAAAACGGCTGATTTTCGACAAAAGAGATAACACCCCCCCATTACGTCATGCTTCAGAAATGTGGAAAATGGTCCGTTTTCAAATGTTTTATTTTTGAACGTCAGTTCACATTTGTAGGTGGATCATCAGTGTTAGAGCTAAAATTAGCATGTTTAAAGTGATTTTCATGCTTCCAGGGGCTCGGGAAGTTAATTAAATACCATTTGGAGGCATTTAATGTTCGAGCAAAAACGGCTGATTTTCGACAAAAGAGATAACACCCCCCCATTACGTCATGCTTCAGAAATGTGGAAAATGGTCCGTTTTCAAATGTTTTATTTTTGAACGTCAGTTCACATTTGTAGGTGGATCATCAGTGTTAGAGCTAAAATTAGCATGTTTAAAGTGATTTTCATGCTTCCAGGGGCTCGGGAAGTTAATTAAATACCATTTGGAGGCATTTAATGTTCGAGCAAAAACGGCTGATTTTCGACAAAAGAGATAACACCCCCCCATTACGTCATGCTTCAGAAATGTGGAAAATGGTCCGTTTTCAAATGTTTTATTTTTGAACGTCAGTTCACATTTGTAGGTGGATCATCAGTGTTAGAGCTAAAATTAGCATGTTTAAAGTGATTTTCATGCTTCCAGGGGCTCGGGAAGTTAATTAAATACCATTTGGAGGCATTTAATGTTCGAGCAAAAACGGCTGATTTTCGACAAAAGAGATAACACCCCCCCATTACGTCATGCTTCAGAAATGTGGAAAATGGTCCGTTTTCAAATGTTTTATTTTTGAACGTCAGTTCACATTTGTAGGTGGATCATCAGTGTTAGAGCTAAAATTAGCATGTTTAAAGTGATTTTCATGCTTCCAGGGGCCCAAAACACAAGATTTATGGAATGGTTAAAAGTGCATGAAAATGGCCAATTTACTCACTCTGAGTTCTCAAAAAGGGTTTCTTCACCCCGGGAAGTTAATTAAATACCATTTGGAGGCATTTAATGTTCGAGCAAAAACGGCTGATTTTCGACAAAAGAGATAACACCCCCCCCATTACGTCATGCTTCAGAAATGTGGAAAATGGTCCGTTTTCAAATGTTTTATTTTTGAACGTCAGTTCACATTTGTAGGTGGATCATCAGTGTTAGAGCTAAAATTAGCATGTTTAAAGTGATTTTCATGCTTCCAGGGGCCCAAAACACAAGATTTATGGAATGGTTAAAAGTGCATGAAAATGGCCAATTTACTCACTCTGAGTTCTCAAAAAGGGTTTCTTCACCCCGGGAAGTTAATTAAATACCATTTGGAGGCATTTAATGTTCGAGCAAAAACGGCTGATTTTCGACAAAAGAGCTAACACCCCCCCATTACGTCATGCTTCAGAAATGTGGAAAATGGTCCGTTTTCAAATGTTTTATTTTTGAACGTCAGTTCACATTTGTAGGTGGATCATCAGTGTTAGAGCTAAAATTAGCATGTTTTAAGTGATTTTCATGCTTCCAGGGGCCCAAAACACAAGATTTATGGAATGGTTAAAAGTGCATGAAAATGGCCAATTTACTCACTCTGAGTTCTCAAAAAGGGTTTCTTCACCCCGGGAAGTTAATTAAATACCATTTGGAGGCATTTAATGTTCGAGCAAAAACGGCTGATTTTCGACAAAAGAGATAACACCCCCCCCATTACGTCATGCTTCAAAAATGTGGAAAATGGTCCGTTTTCAAATGTTTTATTTTTGAACGTCAGTTCACATTTGTAGGTGGATCATCAGTGTTAGAGCTAAAATTAGCATGTTTAAAGTGATTTTCATGCTTCCAGGGGCCCAAAACACAAGATTTATGGAATGGTTAAAAGTGCATGAAAATGGCCAATTTACTCACTCTGAGTTCTCAAAAAGGGTTTCTTCACCCCGGGAAGTTAATTAAATACCATTTGGAGGCATTTAATGTTCGAGCAAAAACGGCTGATTTTCGACAAAAGAGATAACACCCCCCCATTACGTCATGCTTCAGAAATGTGGAAAATGGTCCGTTTTCAAATGTTTTATTTTTGAACGTCAGTTCACATTTGTAGGTGGATCATCAGTGTTAGAGCTAAAATAAGCATGTTTAAAGTGATTTTCATGCTTCCAGGGGCTCGGGAAGTTAATTAAATACCATTTGGAGGCATTTAATGTTCGAGCAAAAACGGCTGATTTTCGACAAAAGAGATAACACCCCCCCATTACGTCATGCTTCAGAAATGTGGAAAATGGTCCGTTTTCAAATGTTTTATTTTTGAACGTCAGTTCACATTTGTAGGTGGATCATCAGTGTTAGAGCTAAAATTAGCATGTTTAAAGTGATTTTCATGCTTCCAGGGGCTCGGGAAGTTAATTAAATACCATTTGGAGGCATTTAATGTTAGAGCAAAAACGGCTGATTTTCGACAAAAGAGATAACACCCCCCCATTACGTCATGCTTCAGAAATGTGGAAAATGGTCCGTTTTCAAATGTTTTATTTTTGAACGTCAGTTCACATTTGTAGGTGGATCATCAGTGTTAGAGCTAAAATTAGCATGTTTAAAGTGATTTTCATGCTTCCAGGGGCTCAGGAAGTTAATTAAATACCATTTGGAGGCATTTAATGTTCGAGCAAAAACGGCTGATTTTCGACAAAAGAGATAACACCCCCCCATTACGTCATGCTTCAGAAATGTGGAAAATGGTCCGTTTTCAAATGTTTTATTTTTGAACGTCAGTTCACATTTGTAGGTGGATCATCAGTGTTAGAGCTAAAATTAGCATGTTTAAAGTGATTTTCATGCTTCCAGGGGCTCGGGAAGTTAATTAAATACCATTTGGAGGCATTTAATGTTCGAGCAAAAACGGCTGATTTTCGACAAAAGAGATAACACCCCCCCATTACGTCATGCTTCAGAAATGTGGAAAATGGTCCGTTTTCAAATGTTTTATTTTTGAACGTCAGTTCACATTTGTAGGTGGATCATCAGTGTTAGAGCTAAAATTAGCATGTTTAAAGTGATTTTCATGCTTCCAGGGGCTCGGGAAGTTAATTAAATACCATTTGGAGGCATTTAATGTTAGAGCAAAAACGGCTGATTTTCGACAAAAGAGATAACACCCCCCATTACGTCATGCTTCAGAAATGTGGAAAATGGTCCGTTTTCAAATGTTTTATTTTTGAACGTCAGTTCACATTTGTAGGTGGATCATCAGTGTTAGAGCTAACATTAGCATGTTTAAAGTGATTTTCATGCTTCCAGGGGCTCGGGAAGTTAATTAAATACCATTTGGAGGCATTTAATGTTCGAGCAAAAACGGCTGATTTTCGACAAAAGAGATAACACCCCCCCATTACGTCATGCTTCAGAAATGTGGAAAATGGTCCGTTTTCAAATGTTTTATTTTTGAACGTCAGTTCACATTTGTAGGTGGATCATCAGTGTTAGAGCTAAAATTAGCATGTTTAAAGTGATTTTCATGCTTCCAGGGGCCCAAAACACAAGATTTATGGAATGGTTAAAAGTGCATGAAAATGGCCAATTTACTCACTCTGAGTTCTCAAAAAGGGTTTCTTCACCCCGGGAAGTTAATTAAATACCATTTGGAGGCATTTAATGTTCGAGCAAAAACGGCTGATTTTCGACAAAAGAGATAACACCCCCCCATTACGTCATGCTTCAGAAATGTGGAAAATGGTCCGTTTTCAAATGTTTTATTTTTGAACGTCAGTTCACATTTGTAGGTGGATCATCAGTGTTAGAGCTAAAATTAGCATGTTTAAAGTGATTTTCATGCTTCCAGGGGCTCGGGAAGTTAATTAAATACCATTTGGAGGCATTTAATGTTAGAGCAAAAACGGCTGATTTTCGACAAAAGAGATAACACCCCCCCATTACGTCATGCTTCAGAAATGTGGAAAATGGTCCGTTTTCAAATGTTTTATTTTTGAACGTCAGTTCACATTTGTAGGTGGATCATCAGTGTTAGAGCTAAAATTAGCATGTTTAAAGTGATTTTCATGCTTCCAGGGGCTCAGGAAGTTAATTAAATACCATTTGGAGGCATTTAATGTTCGAGCAAAAACGGCTGATTTTCGACAAAAGAGATAACACCCCCCCATTACGTCATGCTTCAGAAATGTGGAAAATGGTCCGTTTTCAAATGTTTTATTTTTGAACGTCAGTTCACATTTGTAGGTGGATCATCAGTGTTAGAGCTAAAATTAGCATGTTTAAAGTGATTTTCATGCTTCCAGGGGCTCGGGAAGTTAATTAAATACCATTTGGAGGCATTTAATGTTCGAGCAAAAACGGCTGATTTTCGACAAAAGAGATAACACCCCCCCATTACGTCATGCTTCAGAAATGTGGAAAATGGTCCGTTTTCAAATGTTTTATTTTTGAACGTCAGTTCACATTTGTAGGTGGATCATCAGTGTTAGAGCTAAAATTAGCATGTTTAAAGTGATTTTCATGCTTCCAGGGGCTCGGGAAGTTAATTAAATACCATTTGGAGGCATTTAATGTTCGAGCAAAAACGGCTGATTTTCGACAAAAGAGATAACACCCCCCCATTACGTCATGCTTCAGAAATGTGGAAAATGGTCCGTTTTCAAATGTTTTATTTTTGAACGTCAGTTCACATTTGTAGGTGGATCATCAGTGTTAGAGCTAAAATTAGCATGTTTAAAGTGATTTTCATGCTTCCAGGGGCTCGGGAAGTTAATTAAATACCATTTGGAGGCATTTAATGTTCGAGCAAAAACGGCTGATTTTCGACAAAAGAGATAACACCCCCCCATTACGTCATGCTTCAGAAATGTGGAAAATGGTCCGTTTTCAAATGTTTTATTTTTGAACGTCAGTTCACATTTGTAGGTGGATCATCAGTGTTAGAGCTAAAATTAGCATGTTTAAAGTGATTTTCATGCTTCCAGGGGCTCGGGAAGTTAATTAAATACCATTTGGAGGCATTTAATGTTCGAGCAAAAACGGCTGATTTTCGACAAAAGAGATAACACCCCCCCATTACGTCATGCTTCAGAAATGTGGAAAATGGTCTGTTTTCAAATGTTTTATTTTTGAACGTCAGTTCACATTTGTAGGTGGATCATCAGTGTTAGAGCTAAAATTAGCATGTTTAAAGTGATTTTCATGCTTCCAGGGGCTCGGGAAGTTAATTAAATACCATTTGGAGGCATTTAATGTTCGAGCAAAAACGGCTGATTTTCGACAAAAGAGATTACACCCCCCATTACGTCATGCTTCAGAAATGTGGAAAATGGTCCGTTTTCAAATGTTTTATTTTTGAACGTCAGTTCACATTTGTAGGTGGATCATCAGTGTTAGAGCTAAAATTAGCATGTTTAAAGTGATTTTCATGCTTCCAGGGGCCCAAAACACAAGATTTATGGAATGGTTAAAAGTGCATGAAAATGGCCAATTTACTCACTCTGAGTTCTCAAAAAGGGTTTCTTCACCCCGGGAAGTTAATTAAATACCATTTGGAGGCATTTAATGTTAGAGCAAAAACGGCTGATTTTCGACAAAAGAGATAACACCCCCCCATTACGTCATGCTTCAGAAATGTGGAAAATGGTCCGTTTTCAAATGTTTTATTTTTGAACGTCAGTTCACATTTGTAGGTGGATCATCAGTGTTAGAGCTAAAATTAGCATGTTTAAAGTGATTTTCATGCTTCCAGGGGCCCAAAACACAAGATTTATGGAATGGTTAAAAGTGCATGAAAATGGCCAATTTACTCACTCTGAGTTCTCAAAAAGGGTTTCTTCACCCCGGGAAGTTAATTAAATACCATTTGGAGGCATTTAATGTTCGAGCAAAAACGGCTGATTTTCGACAAAAGAGATAACACCCCCCCATTACGTCATGCTTCAGAAATGTGGAAAATGGTCCGTTTTCAAATGTTTTATTTTTGAACGTCAGTTCACATTTGTAGGTGGATCATCAGTGTTAGAGCTAAAATTAGCATGTTTAAAGTGATTTTCATGCTTCCAGGGGCCCAAAACACAAGATTTATGGAATGGTTAAAAGTGCATGAAAATGGCCAATTTACTCACTCTGAGTTCTCAAAAAGGGTTTCTTCACCCCGGGAAGTTAATTAAATACCATTTGGAGGCATTTAATGTTCGAGCAAAAATGGCTGATTTTTGCCAAAAGAGATAACACCCCCCCATTACGTCATGCTTCAGAAATGTGGAAAATGGTCCGTTTTCAAATGTTTTATTTTTGAACGTCAGTTCACATTTGTAGGTGGATCATCAGTGTTAGAGCTAAAATTAGCATGTTTAAAGTGATTTTCATGCTTCCAGGGGCTCGGGAAGTTAATTAAATACCATTTGGAGGCATTTAATGTTCGAGCAAAAACGGCTGATTTTCGACAAAAGAGATAACACCCCCCCATTACGTCATGCTTCAGAAATGTGGAAAATGGTCCGTTTTCAAATGTTTTATTTTTGAACGTCAGTTCACATTTGTAGGTGGATCCTCAGTGTTAGAGCTAAAATTAGCATGTTTAAAGTGATTTTCATGCTTCCAGGGGCCCAAAACACAAGATTTATGGAATGGTTAAAAGTGCATGAAAATGGCCAATTTACTCACTCTGAGTTCTCAAAAAGGGTTTCTTCACCCCGGGAAGTTAATTAAATACCATTTGGAGGCATTTAATGTTCGAGCAAAAACGGCTGATTTTCGACAAAAGAGATAACACCCCCCCATTACGTCATGCTTCAGAAATGTGGAAAATGGTCCGTTTTCAAATGTTTTATTTTTGAACGTCAGTTCACATTTGTAGGTGGATCATCAGTGTTAGAGCTAAAATTAGCATGTTTAAAGTGATTTTCATGCTTCCAGGGGCTCGGGAAGTTAATTAAATACCATTTGGAGGCATTTAATGTTCGAGCAAAAACGGCTGATTTTCGACAAAAGAGATAACACCCCCCCATTACGTCATGCTTCAGAAATGTGGAAAATGGTCCGTTTTCAAATGTTTTATTTTTGAACGTCAGTTCACATTTGTAGGTGGATCATCAGTGTTAGAGCTAAAATTAGCATGTTTAAAGTGATTTTCATGCTTCCAGGGGCTCGGGAAGTTAATTAAATACCATTTGGAGGCATTTAATGTTAGAGCAAAAACGGCTGATTTTCGACAAAAGAGATAACACCCCCCCATTACGTCATGCTTCAGAAATGTGGAAAATGGTCCGATTTCAAATGTTTTATTTTTGAACGTCAGTTCACATTTGTAGGTGGATCATCAGTGTTAGAGCTAAAATTAGCATGTTTAAAGTGATTTTCATGCTTCCAGGGGCCCAAAACACAAGATTTATGGAATGGTTAAAAGTGCATGAAAATGGCCAATTTACTCACTCTGAGTTCTCAAAAAGGGTTTCTTCACCCCGGGAAGTTAATTAAATACCATTTGGAGGCATTTAATGTTAGAGCAAAAACGGCTGATTTTCGACAAAAGAGATAACACCCCCCCCATTACGTCATGCTTCAGAAATGTGGAAAATGGTCCGTTTTCAAATGTTTTATTTTTGAACGTCAGTTCACATTTGTAGGTGGATCATCAGTGTTAGAGCTAAAATTAGCATGTTTAAAGTGATTTTCATGCTTCCAGGGGCCCAAAACACAAGATTTATGGAATGGTTAAAAGTGCATGAAAATGGCCAATTTACTCACTCTGAGTTCTCAAAAAGGGTTTCTTCACCCCGGGAAGTTAATTAAATACCATTTGGAGGCATTTAATGTTCGAGCAAAAACGGCTGATTTTCGACAAAAGAGATAACACCCCCCCATTACGTCATGCTTCAGAAATGTGGAAAATGGTCCGTTTTCAAATGTTTTATTTTTGAACGTCAGTTCACATTTGTAGGTGGATCATCAGTGTTAGAGCTAAAATTAGCATGTTGAAAGTGATTTTCATGCTTCCAGGGGCTCGGGAAGTTAATTAAATACCATTTGGAGGCATTTAATGTTAGAGCAAAAACGGCTGATTTTCGACAAAAGAGATAACACCCCCCCATTACGTCATGCTTCAGAAATGTGGAAAATGGTCCGTTTTCAAATGTTTTATTTTTGAACGTCAGTTCACATTTGTAGGTGGATCATCAGTGTTAGAGCTAAAATTAGCATGTTTAAAGTGATTTTCATGCTTCCAGGGGCCCAAAACACAAGATTTATGGATTGGTTAAAAGTGCATGTAAATGGCCAATTTACTCACTCTGAGTTCTCAAAAAGGGTTTCTTCACCCCGGGAAGTTAATTAAATACCATTTGGAGGCATTTAATGTTCGAGCAAAAACGGCTGATTTTCGACAAAAGAGATAACACCCCCCCATTACGTCATGCTTCAGAAATGTGGAAAATGGTCCGTTTTCAAATGTTTTATTTTTGAACGTCAGTTCACATTTGTAGGTGGATCATCAGTGTTAGAGCTAAAATTAGCATGTTTAAAGTGATTTTCATGCTTCCAGGGGGCCCAAAACACAAGATTTATGGAATGGTTAAAAGTGCATGAAAATGGCCAATTTACTCACTCTGAGTTCTCAAAAAGGGTTTCTTCACCCCGGGAAGTTAATTAAATACCATTTGGAGGCATTTAATGTTCGAGCAAAAACGGCTGATTTTCGACAAAAGAGATAACACCCCCCCCATTACGTCATGCTTCAGAAATGTGGAAAATGGTCCGTTTTCAAATGTTTTATTTTTGAACGTCAGTTCACATTTGTAGGTGGATCATCAGTGTTAGAGCTAAAATTAGCATGTTTAAAGTGATTTTCATGCTTCCAGGGGCTCGGGAAGTTAATTAAATACCATTTGGAGGCATTTAATGTTCGAGCAAAAACGGCTGATTTTCGACAAAAGAGATAACACCCCCCCATTACGTCATGCTTCAGAAATGTGGAAAATGGTCCGTTTTCAAATGTTTTATTTTTGAACGTCAGTTCACATTTGTAGGTGGATCCTCAGTGTTAGAGCTAAAATTAGCATGTTTAAAGTGATTTTCATGCTTCCAGGGGCCCAAAACACAAGATTTATGGAATGGTTAAAAGTGCATGAAAATGGCCAATTTACTCACTCTGAGTTCTCAAAAAGGGTTTCTTCACCCCGGGAAGTTAATTAAATACCATTTGGAGGCATTTAATGTTCGAGCAAAAACGGCTGATTTTCGACAAAAGAGATAACACCCCCCCATTACGTCATGCTTCAGAAATGTGGAAAATGGTCCGTTTTCAAATGTTTTATTTTTGAACGTCAGTTCACATTTGTAGGTGGATCATCAGTGTTAGAGCTAAAATTAGCATGTTTAAAGTGATTTTCATGCTTCCAGGGGCTCGGGAAGTTAATTAAATACCATTTGGAGGCATTTAATGTTCGAGCAAAAACGGCTGATTTTCGACAAAAGAGATAACACCCCCCCATTACGTCATGCTTCAGAAATGTGGAAAATGGTCCGTTTTCAAATGTTTTATTTTTGAACGTCAGTTCACATTTGTAGGTGGATCATCAGTGTTAGAGCTAAAATTAGCATGTTTAAAGTGATTTTCATGCTTCTTGGGGCCCAAAACACAAGATTTATGGAATGGTTAAAAGTGCATGAAAATGGCCAATTTACTCACTCTGAGTTCTCAAAAAGGGTTTCTTCACCCCGGGAAGTTAATTAAATACCATTTGGAGGCATTTAATGTTCGAGCAAAAACGGCTGATTTTCGACAAAAGAGATAACACCCCCCCATTACGTCATGCTTCAGAAATGTGGAAAATGGTCCGTTTTCAAATGTTTTATTTTTGAACGTCAGTTCACATTTGTAGGTGGATCATCAGTGTTAGAGCTAAAATTAGCATGTTTAAAGTGATTTTCATGCTTCCAGGGGCTCGGGAAGTTAATTAAATACCATTTGGAGGCATTTAATGTTCGAGCAAAAACGGCTGATTTTCGACAAAAGAGATAACACCCCCCCATTACGTCATGCTTCAGAAATGTGGAAAATGGTCCGTTTTCAAATGTTTTATTTTTGAACGTCAGTTCACATTTGTAGGTGGATCATCAGTGTTAGAGCTAAAATTAGCATGTTTAAAGTGATTTTCATGCTTCCAGGGGCTCGGGAAGTTAATTAAATACCATTTGGAGGCATTTAATGTTCGAGCAAAAACGGCTGATTTTCGACAAAAGAGATAACACCCCCCCATTACGTCATGCTTCAGAAATGTGGAAAATGGTCCGTTTTCAAATGTTTTATTTTTGAACGTCAGTTCACATTTGTAGGTGGATCATCAGTGTTAGAGCTAAAATTAGCATGTTTAAAGTGATTTTCATGCTTCCAGGGGCCCAAAACACAAGATTTATGGAATGGTTAAAAGTGCATGAAAATGGCCAATTTACTCACTCTGAGTTCTCAAAAAGGGTTTCTTCACCCCGGGAAGTTAATTAAATACCATTTGGAGGCATTTAATGTTCGAGCAAAAACGGCTGATTTTCGACAAAAGAGATAACACCCCCCCATTACGTCATGCTTCAGAAATGTGGAAAATGGTCCGTTTTCAAATGTTTTATTTTTGAACGTCAGTTCACATTTGTAGGTGGATCATCAGTGTTAGAGCTAAAATTAGCATGTTTAAAGTGATTTTCATGCTTCCAGGGGCTCGGGAAGTTAATTAAATACCATTTGGAGGCATTTAATGTTCGAGCAAAAACGGCTGATTTTCGACAAAAGAGATAACACCCCCCCATTACGTCATGCTTCAGAAATGTGGAAAATGGTCCGTTTTCAAATGTTTTATTTTTGAACGTCAGTTCACATTTGTAGGTGGATCATCAGTGTTAGAGCTAAAATTAGCATGTTTAAAGTGATTTTCATGCTTCCAGGGGCTCGGGAAGTTAATTAAATACCATTTGGAGGCATTTAATGTTCGAGCAAAAACGGCTGATTTTCGACAAAAGAGATAACACCCCCCCATTACGTCATGCTTCAGAAATGTGGAAAATGGTCCGTTTTCAAATGTTTTATTTTTGAACGTCAGTTCACATTTGTAGGTGGATCATCAGTGTTAGAGCTAAAATTAGCATGTTTAAAGTGATTTTCATGCTTCTTGGGGCCCAAAACACAAGATTTATGGAATGGTTAAAAGTGCATGAAAATGGCCAATTTACTCACTCTGAGTTCTCAAAAAGGGTTTCTTCACCCCGGGAAGTTAATTAAATACCATTTGGAGGCATTTAATGTTCGAGCAAAAACGGCTGATTTTCGACAAAAGAGATAACACCCCCCCATTACGTCATGCTTCAGAAATGTGGAAAATGGTCCGTTTTCAAATGTTTTATTTTTGAACGTCAGTTCACATTTGTAGGTGGATCATCAGTGTTAGAGCTAAAATTAGCATGTTTAAAGTGATTTTCATGCTTCCAGGGGCTCGGGAAGTTAATTAAATACCATTTGGAGGCATTTAATGTTCGAGCAAAAACGGCTGATTTTCGACAAAAGAGATAACACCCCCCCATTACGTCATGCTTCAGAAATGTGGAAAATGGTCCGTTTTCAAATGTTTTATTTTTGAACGTCAGTTCACATTTGTAGGTGGATCATCAGTGTTAGAGCTAAAATTAGCATGTTTAAAGTGATTTTCATGCTTCCAGGGGCTCGGGAAGTTAATTAAATACCATTTGGAGGCATTTAATGTTCGAGCAAAAACGGCTGATTTTCGACAAAAGAGATAACACCCCCCCATTACGTCATGCTTCAGAAATGTGGAAAATGGTCCGTTTTCAAATGTTTTATTTTTGAACGTCAGTTCACATTTGTAGGTGGATCATCAGTGTTAGAGCTAAAATTAGCATGTTTAAAGTGATTTTCATGCTTCCAGGGGCCCAAAACACATGATTTATGGAATGGTTAAAAGTGCATGAAAATGGCCAATTTACTCACTCTGAGTTCTCAAAAAGGGTTTCTTCACCCCGGGAAGTTAATTAAATACCATTTGGAGGCATTTAATGTTCGAGCAAAAACGGCTGATTTTCGACAAAAGAGATAACACCCCCCCATTACGTCATGCTTCAGAAATGTGGAAAATGGTCCGTTTTCAAATGTTTTATTTTTGAACGTCAGTTCACATTTGTAGGTGGATCATCAGTGTTAGAGCTAAAATTAGCATGTTTAAAGTGATTTTCATGCTTCCAGGGGCTCGGGAAGTTAATTAAATACCATTTGGAGGCATTTAATGTTCGAGCAAAAACAGCTGATTTTCGACAAAAGAGATAACACCCCCCCATTACGTCATGCTTCAGAAATGTGGAAAATGGTCCGTTTTCAAATGTTTTATTTTTGAACGTCAGTTCACATTTGTAGGTGGATCATCAGTGTTAGAGCTAAAATTAGCATGTTTAAAGTGATTTTCATGCTTCCAGGGGCCCAAAACACAAGATTTATGGAATGGTTAAAAGTGCATGAAAATGGCCAATTTACTCACTCTGAGTTCTCAAAAAGGGTTTCTTCACCCCGGGAAGTTAATTAAATACCATTTGGAGGCATTTAATGTTCGAGCAAAAACGGCTGATTTTCGACAAAAGAGATAACACCCCCCCATTACGTCATGCTTCAGAAATGTGGAAAATGGTCCGTTTTCAAATGTTTTATTTTTGAACGTCAGTTCACATTTGTAGGTGGATCATCAGTGTTAGAGCTAAAATTAGCATGTTTAAAGTGATTTTCATGCTTCCAGGGGCTCGGGAAGTTAATTAAATACCATTTGGAGGCATTTAATGTTCGAGCAAAAACGGCTGATTTTCGACAAAAGAGATAACACCCCCCATTACGTCATGCTTCAGAAATGTGGAAAATGGTCCGTTTTCAAATGTTTTATTTTTGAACGTCAGTTCACATTTGTAGGTGGATCATCAGTGTTAGAGCTAAAATTAGCATGTTTAAAGTGATTTTCATGCTTCTTGGGGCCCAAAACACAAGATTTATGGAATGGTTAAAAGTGCATGAAAATGGCCAATTTACTCACTCTGAGTTCTCAAAAAGGGTTTCTTCACCCCGGGAAGTTAATTAAATACCATTTGGAGGCATTTAATGTTCGAGCAAAAACGGCTGATTTTCGACAAAAGAGATAACACCCCCCCATTACGTCATGCTTCAGAAATGTGGAAAATGGTCCGTTTTCAAATGTTTTATTTTTGAACGTCAGTTCACATTTGTAGGTGGATCATCAGTGTTAGAGCTAAAATTAGCATGTTTAAAGTGATTTTCATGCTTCTTGGGGCCCAAAACACAAGATTTATGGAATGGTTAAAAGTGCATGAAAATGGCCAATTTACTAACTCTGAGTTCTCAAAAAGGGTTTCTTCACCCCGGGAAGTTAATTAAATACCATTTGGAGGCATTTAATGTTCGAGCAAAAACGGCTGATTTTCGACAAAAGAGATAACACCCCCCCATTACGTCATGCTTCAGAAATGTGGAAAATGGTCCGTTTTCAAATGTTTTATTTTTGAACGTCAGTTCACATTTGTAGGTGGATCATCAGTGTTAGAGCTAAAATTAGCATGTTTAAAGTGATTTTCATGCTTCCAGGGGCTCGGGAAGTTAATTAAATACCATTTGGAGGCATTTAATGTTCGAGCAAAAACGGCTGATTTTCGACAAAAGAGATAACACCCCCCCATTACGTCATGCTTCAGAAATGTGGAAAATGGTCCGTTTTCAAATGTTTTATTTTTGAACGTCAGTTCACATTTGTAGGTGGATCATCAGTGTTAGAGCTAAAATTAGCATGTTTAAAGTGATTTTCATGCTTCCAGGGGCTCGGGAAGTTAATTAAATACCATTTGGAGGCATTTAATGTTCGAGCAAAAACGGCTGATTTTCGACAAAAGAGATAACACCCCCCCATTACGTCATGCTTCAGAAATGTGGAAAATGGTCCGTTTTCAAATGTTTTATTTTTGAACGTCAGTTCACATTTGTAGGTGGATCATCAGTGTTAGAGCTAAAATTAGCATGTTTAAAGTGATTTTCATGCTTCCAGGGGCCCAAAACACAAGATTTATGGAATGGTTAAAAGTGCATGAAAATGGCCAATTTACTCACTCTGAGTTCTCAAAAAGGGTTTCTTCACCCCGGGAAGTTAATTAAATACCATTTGGAGGCATTTAATGTTCGAGCAAAAACGGCTGATTTTCGACAAAAGAGATAACACCCCCCCATTACGTCATGCTTCAGAAATGTGGAAAATGGTCCGTTTTCAAATGTTTTATTTTTGAACGTCAGTTCACATTTGTAGGTGGATCATCAGTGTTAGAGCTAAAATTAGCATGTTTAAAGTGATTTTCATGCTTCCAGGGGCTCGGGAAGTTAATTAAATACCATTTGGAGGCATTTAATGTTCGAGCAAAAACGGCTGATTTTCGACAAAAGAGATAACACCCCCCCATTACGTCATGCTTCAGAAATGTGGAAAATGGTCCGTTTTCAAATGTTTTATTTTTGAACGTCAGTTCACATTTGTAGGTGGATCATCAGTGTTAGAGCTAAAATTAGCATGTTTAAAGTGATTTTCATGCTTCCAGGGGCCCAAAACACAAGATTTATGGAATGGTTAAAAGTGCATGAAAATGGCCAATTTACTCACTCTGAGTTCTCAAAAAGGGTTTCTTCACCCCGGGAAGTTAATTAAATACCATTTGGAGGCATTTAATGTTCGAGCAAAAACGGCTGATTTTCGACAAAAGAGATAACACCCCCCCATTACGTCATGCTTTAGAAATGTGGAAAATGGTCCGTTTTCAAATGTTTTATTTTTGAACGTCAGTTCACATTTGTAGGTGGATCATCAGTGTTAGAGCTAAAATTAGCATGTTTAAAGTGATTTTCATGCTTCCAGGGGCCCAAAACACAAGATTTATGGAATGGTTAAAAGTGCATGAAAATGGCCAATTTACTCACTCTGAGTTCTCAAAAAGGGTTTCTTCACCCCGGGAAGTTAATTAAATACCATTTGGAGGCATTTAATGTTCGAGCAAAAACGGCTGATTTTCGACAAAAGAGATAACACCCCCCCATTACGTCATGCTTCAGAAATGTGGAAAATGGTCCGTTTTCAAATGTTTTATTTTTGAACGTCAGTTCACCTTTGTAGGTGGATCATCAGTGTTAGAGCTAAAATTAGCATGTTTAAAGTGATTTTCATGCTTCCAGGGGCCCAAAACACAAGATTTATGGAATGGTTAAAAGTGCATGAAAATGGCCAATTTACTCACTCTGAGTTCTCAAAAAGGGTTTCTTCACCCCGGGAAGTTAATTAAATACCATTTGGAGGCATTTAATGTTCGAGCAAAAACGGCTGATTTTCGACAAAAGAGATAACACCCCCCCATTACGTCATGCTTCAGAAATGTGGAAAATGGTCCGTTTTCAAATGTTTTATTTTTGAACGTCAGTTCACATTTGTAGGTGGATCATCAGTGTTAGAGCTAAAATTAGCATGTTTAAAGTGATTTTCATGCTTCCAGGGGCTCGGGAAGTTAATTAAATACCATTTGGAGGCATTTAATGTTCGAGCAAAAACGGCTGATTTTCGACAAAAGAGATAACACCCCCCCCATTACATCATGCTTCAGAAATGTGGAAAATGGTCCGTTTTCAAATGTTTTATTTTTGAACGTCAGTTCACATTTGTAGGTGGATCATCAGTGTTAGAGCTAAAATTAGCATGTTTAAAGTGATTTTCATGCTTCCAGGGGCCCAAAACACAAGATTTATGGAATGGTTAAAAGTGCATGAAAATGGCCAATTTACTCACTCTGAGTTCTCAAAAAGGGTTTCTTCACCCCGGGAAGTTAATTAAATACCATTTGGAGGCATTTAATGTTCGAGCAAAAACGGCTGATTTTCGACAAAAGAGATAACACCCCCCCATTACGTCATGCTTCAGAAATGTGGAAAATGGTCCGTTTTCAAATGTTTTATTTTTGAACGTCAGTTCACATTTGTAGGTGGATCATCAGTGTTAGAGCTAAAATTAGCATGTTTAAAGTGATTTTCATGCTTCCAGGGGCTCGGGAAGTTAATTAAATACCATTTGGAGGCATTTAATGTTCGAGCAAAAACGGCTGATTTTCAACAAAAGAGATAACACCCCCCCATTACGTCATGCTTCAGAAATGTGGAAAATGGTCCGTTTTCAAATGTTTTATTTTTGAACGTCAGTTCACATTTGTAGGTGGATCATCAGTGTTAGAGCTAAAATTAGCATGTTTAAAGTGATTTTCATGCTTCCAGGGGCCCAAAACACAAGATTTATGGAATGGTTAAAAGTGCATGAAAATGGCCAATTTACTCACTCTGAGTTCTCAAAAAGGGTTTCTTCACCCCGGGAAGTTAATTAAATACCATTTGGAGGCATTTAATGTTCGAGCAAAAACGGCTGATTTTCGACAAAAGAGATAACACCCCCCCATTACGTCATGCTTCAGAAATGTGGAAAATGGTCGGTTTTCAAATGTTTTATTTTTGAACGTCAGTTCACATTTGTAGGTGGATCATCAGTGTTAGAGCTAAAATTAGCATGTTTAAAGTGATTTTCATGCTTCCAGGGGCTCGGGAAGTTAATTAAATACCATTTGGAGGCATTTAATGTTCGAGCAAAAACGGCTGATTTTCAACAAAAGAGATAACACCCCCCCATTACGTCATGCTTCAGAAATGTGGAAAATGGTCCGTTTTCAAATGTTTTATTTTTGAACGTCAGTTCACATTTGTAGGTGGATCATCAGTGTTAGAGCTAAAATTAGCATGTTTAAAGTGATTTTCATGCTTCCAGGGGCCCAAAACACAAGATTTATGGAATGGTTAAAAGTGCATGAAAATGGCCAATTTACTCACTCTGAGTTCTCAAAAAGGGTTTCTTCACCCCGGGAAGTTAATTAAATACCATTTGGAGGCATTTAATGTTCGAGCAAAAACGGCTGATTTTCGACAAAAGACATAACACCCCCCATTACGTCATGCTTCAGAAATGTGGAAAATGGTCCGTTTTCAAATGTTTTATTTTTGAACGTCAGTTCACATTTGTAGGTGGATCCTCAGTGTTAGAGCTAAAATTAGCATGTTTAAAGTGATTTTCATGCTTCCAGGGGCCCAAAACACAAGATTTATAGAATGGTTAAAAGTGCATGAAAATGGCCAATTTACTCACTCTGAGTTCTCAAAAAGGGTTTCTTCACCCCGGGAAGTTAATTAAATACCATTTGGAGGCATTTAATGTTCGAGCAAAAACGGCTGATTTTCGACAAAAGAGATAACACCCCCCCATTACGTCATGCTTCAGAAATGTGGAAAATGGTCCGTTTTCAAATGTTTTATTTTTGAACGTCAGTTCACATTTGTAGGTGGATCATCAGTGTTAGAGCTAAAATTAGCATGTTTAAAGTGATTTTCATGCTTCCAGGGGCTCGGGAAGTTAATTAAATACCATTTGGAGGCATTTAATGTTCGAGCAAAAACGGCTGATTTTCGACAAAAGAGATAACACCCCCCCATTACGTCATGCTTCAGAAATGTGGAAAATGGTCCGTTTTCAAATGTTTTATTTTTGAACGTCAGTTCACATTTGTAGGTGGATCATCAGTGTTAGAGCTAAAATTAGCATGTTTAAAGTGATTTTCATGCTTCTTGGGGCCCAAAACACAAGATTTATGGAATGGTTAAAAGTGCATGAAAATGGCCAATTTACTCACTCTGAGTTCTCAAAAAGGGTTTCTTCACCCCGGGAAGTTAATTAAATACCATTTGGAGGCATTTAATGTTCGAGCAAAAACGGCTGATTTTCGACAAAAGAGATAACACCCCCCCATTACGTCATGCTTCAGAAATGTGGAAAATGGTCCGTTTTCAAATGTTTTATTTTTGAACGTCAGTTCACATTTGTAGGTGGATCATCAGTGTTAGAGCTAAAATTAGCATGTTTAAAGTGATTTTCATGCTTCCAGGGGCTCGGGAAGTTAATTAAATACCATTTGGAGGCATTTAATGTTCGAGCAAAAACGGCTGATTTTCGACAAAAGAGATAACACCCCCCCATTACGTCATGCTTCAGAAATGTGGAAAATGGTCCGTTTTCAAATGTTTTATTTTTGAACGTCAGTTCACATTTGTAGGTGGATCATCAGTGTTAGAGCTAAAATTAGCATGTTTAAAGTGATTTTCATGCTTCCAGGGGCTCGGGAAGTTAATTAAATACCATTTGGAGGCATTTAATGTTCGAGCAAAAACGGCTGATTTTCGACAAAAGAGATAACACCCCCCCATTACGTCATGCTTCAGAAATGTGGAAAATGGTCCGTTTTCAAATGTTTTATTTTTGAACGTCAGTTCACATTTGTAGGTGGATCATCAGTGTTAGAGCTAAAATTAGCATGTTTAAAGTGATTTTCATGCTTCCAGGGGCCCAAAACACAAGATTTATGGAATGGTTAAAAGTGCATGAAAATGGCCAATTTACTCACTCTGAGTTCTCAAAAAGGGTTTCTTCACCCCGGGAAGTTAATTAAATACCATTTGGAGGCATTTAATGTTCGAGCAAAAACGGCTGATTTTCGACAAAAGAGATAACACCCCCCCATTACGTCATGCTTCAGAAATGTGGAAAATGGTCCGTTTTCAAATGTTTTATTTTTGAACGTCAGTTCACATTTGTAGGTGGATCATCAGTGTTAGAGCTAAAATTAGCATGTTTAAAGTGATTTTCATGCTTCCAGGGGCTCGGGAAGTTAATTAAATACCATTTGGAGGCATTTAATGTTCAAGCAAAAACGGCTGATTTTCGACAAAAGAGATAACACCCCCCCCATTACGTCATGCTTCAGAAATGTGGAAAATGGTCCGTTTTCAAATGTTTTATTTTTGAACGTCAGTTCACATTTGTAGGTGGATCATCAGTGTTAGAGCTAAAATTAGCATGTTTAAAGTGATTTTCATGCTTCCAGGGGCCCAAAACACAAGATTTATGGAATGGTTAAAAGTGCATGAAAATGGCCAATTTACTCACTCTGAGTTCTCAAAAAGGGTTTCTTCACCCCGGGAAGTTAATTAAATACCATTTGGAGGCATTTAATGTTCGAGCAAAAACGGCTGATTTTCGACAAAAGAGATAACACCCCCCCATTACGTCATGCTTCAGAAATGTGGAAAATGGTCCGTTTTCAAATGTTTTATTTTTGAACGTCAGTTCACATTTGTAGGTGGATCATCAGTGTTAGAGCTAAAATTAGCATGTTTAAAGTGATTTTCATGCTTCCAGGGGCTCGGGAAGTTAATTAAATACCATTTGGAGGCATTTAATGTTTGAGCAAAAACGGCTGATTTTCGACAAAAGAGATAACACCCCCCATTACGTCATGCTTCAGAAATGTGGAAAATGGTCCGTTTTCAAATGTTTTATTTTTGAACGTCAGTTCACATTTGTAGGTGGATCATCAGTGTTAGAGCTAAAATTAGCATGTTTAAAGTGATTTTCATGCTTCTTGGGGCCCAAAACACAAGATTTATGGAATGGTTAAAAGTGCATGAAAATGGCCAATTTACTCACTCTGAGTTCTCAAAAAGGGTTTCTTCACCCCGGGAAGTTAATTAAATACCATTTGGAGGCATTTAATGTTCGAGCAAAAACGGCTGATTTTCGACAAAAGAGATAACACCCCCCCATTACGTCATGCTTCAGAAATGTGGAAAATGGTCCGTTTTCAAATGTTTTATTTTTGAACGTCAGTTCACATTTGTAGGTGGATCATCAGTGTTAGAGCTAAAATTAGCATGTTTAAAGTGATTTTCATGCTTCTTGGGGCCCAAAACACAAGATTTATGGAATGGTTAAAAGTGCATGAAAATGGCCAATTTACTAACTCTGAGTTCTCAAAAAGGGTTTCTTCACCCCGGGAAGTTAATTAAATACCATTTGGAGGCATTTAATGTTCGAGCAAAAACGGCTGATTTTCGACAAAAGAGATAACACCCCCCCATTACGTCATGCTTCAGAAATGTGGAAAATGGTCCGTTTTCAAATGTTTTATTTTTGAACGTCAGTTCACATTTGTAGGTGGATCATCAGTGTTAGAGCTAAAATTAGCATGTTTAAAGTGATTTTCATGCTTCCAGGGGCTCGGGAAGTTAATTAAATACCATTTGGAGGCATTTAATGTTCGAGCAAAAACGGCTGATTTTCGACAAAAGAGATAACACCCCCCCATTACGTCATGCTTCAGAAATGTGGAAAATGGTCCGTTTTCAAATGTTTTATTTTTGAACGTCAGTTCACATTTGTAGGTGGATCATCAGTGTTAGAGCTAAAATTAGCATGTTTAAAGTGATTTTCATGCTTCCAGGGGCTCGGGAAGTTAATTAAATACCATTTGGAGGCATTTAATGTTCGAGCAAAAACGGCTGATTTTCGACAAAAGAGATAACACCCCCCCATTACGTCATGCTTCAGAAATGTGGAAAATGGTCCGTTTTCAAATGTTTTATTTTTGAACGTCAGTTCACATTTCTAGGTGGATCATCAGTGTTAGAGCTAAAATTAGCATGTTTAAAGTGATTTTCATGCTTCCAGGGGCCCAAAACACAAGATTTATGGAATGGTTAAAAGTGCATGAAAATGGCCAATTTACTCACTCTGAGTTCTCAAAAAGGGTTTCTTCACCCCGGGAAGTTAATTAAATACCATTTGGAGGCATTTAATGTTCGAGCAAAAACGGCTGATTTTCGACAAAAGAGATAACACCCCCCCATTACGTCATGCTTCAGAAATGTGGAAAATGGTCCGTTTTCAAATGTTTTATTTTTGAACGTCAGTTCACATTTGTAGGTGGATCATCAGTGTTAGAGCTAAAATTAGCATGTTTAAAGTGATTTTCATGCTTCCAGGGGCTCGGGAAGTTAATTAAATACCATTTGGAGGCATTTAATGTTCGAGCAAAAACTGCTGATTTTCGACAAAAGAGATAACACCCCCCCATTATGTCATGCTTCAGAAATGTGGAAAATGGTCCGTTTTCAAATGTTTTATTTTTGAACGTCAGTTCACATTTGTAGGTGGATCATCAGTGTTAGAGCTAAAATTAGCATGTTTAAAGTGATTTTCATGCTTCCAGGGGCCCAAAACACAAGATTTATGGAATGGTTAAAAGTGCATGAAAATGGCCAATTTACTCACTCTGAGTTCTCAAAAAGGGTTTCTTCACCCCGGGAAGTTAATTAAATACCATTTGGAGGCATTTAATGTTCGAGCAAAAACGGCTGATTTTCGACAAAAGAGATAACACCCCCCCATTACGTCATGCTTCAGAAATGTGGAAAATGGTCCGTTTTCAAATGTTTTATTTTTGAACGTCAGTTCACATTTGTAGGTGGATCATCAGTGTTAGAGCTAAAATTAGCATGTTTAAAGTGATTTTCATGCTTCCAGGGGCCCAAAACACAAGATTTATGGAATGGTTAAAAGTGCATGAAAATGGCCAATTTACTCACTCTGAGTTCTCAAAAAGGGTTTCTTCACCCCGGGAAGTTAATTAAATACCATTTGGAGGCATTTAATGTTCGAGCAAAAACGGCTGATTTTCGACAAAAGAGATAACACCCCCCCATTACGTCATGCTTCAGAAATGTGGAAAATGGTCCGTTTTCAAATGTTTTATTTTTGAACGTCAGTTCACATTTGTAGGTGGATCATCAGTGTTAGAGCTAAAATTAGCATGTTTAAAGTGATTTTCATGCTTCCAGGGGCCCAAAACACAAGATTTATGGAATGGTTAAAAGTGCATGAAAATGGCCAATTTACTCACTCTGAGTTCTCAAAAAGGGTTTCTTCACCCCGGGAAGTTAATTAAATACCATTTGGAGGCATTTAATGTTCGAGCAAAAACGGCTGATTTTCGACAAAAGAGATAACACCCCCCCATTACGTCATGCTTCAGAAATGTGGAAAATGGTCCGTTTTCAAATGTTTTATTTTTGAACGTCAGTTCACATTTGTAGGTGGATCATCAGTGTTAGAGCTAAAATTAGCATGTTTAAAGTGATTTTCATGCTTCCAGGGGCCCAAAACACAAGATTTATGGAATGGTTAAAAGTGCATGAAAATGGCCAATTTACTCACTCTGAGTTCTCAAAAAGGGTTTCTTCACCCCGGGAAGTTAATTAAATACCATTTGGAGGCATTTAATGTTCGAGCAAAAACGGCTGATTTTCGACAAAAGAGATAACACCCCCCCATTACGTCATGCTTCAGAAATGTGGAAAATGGTCCGTTTTCAAATGTTTTATTTTTGAACGTCAGTTCACATTTGTAGGTGGATCATCAGTGTTAGAGCTAAAATTAGCATGTTTAAAGTGATTTTCATGCTTCCAGGGGCTCGGGAAGTTAATTAAATACCATTTGGAGGCATTTAATGTTCGAGCAAAAACGGCTGATTTTCAACAAAAGAGATAACACCCCCCCATTACGTCATGCTTCAGAAATGTGGAAAATGGTCCGTTTTCAAATGTTTTATTTTTGAACGTCAGTTCACATTTGTAGGTGGATCATCAGTGTTAGAGCTAAAATTAGCATGTTTAAAGTGATTTTCATGCTTCCAGGGGCCCAAAACACAAGATTTATGGAATGGTTAAAAGTGCATGAAAATGGCCAATTTACTCACTCTGAGTTCTCAAAAAGGGTTTCTTCACCCCGGGAAGTTAATTAAATACCATTTGGAGGCATTTAATGTTCGAGCAAAAATGGCTGATTTTCGACAAAAGAGATAACACCCCCCCATTACGTCATGCTTCAGAAATGTGGAAAATGGTCGGTTTTCAAATGTTTTATTTTTGAACGTCAGTTCACATTTGTAGGTGGATCATCAGTGTTAGAGCTAAAATTAGCATGTTTAAAGTGATTTTCATGCTTCCAGGGGCTCGGGAAGTTAATTAAATACCATTTGGAGGCATTTAATGTTCGAGCAAAAACGGCTGATTTTCAACAAAAGAGATAACACCCCCCCATTACGTCATGCTTCAGAAATGTGGAAAATGGTCCGTTTTCAAATGTTTTATTTTTGAACGTCAGTTCACATTTGTAGGTGGATCATCAGTGTTAGAGCTAAAATTAGCATGTTTAAAGTGATTTTCATGCTTCCAGGGGCCCAAAACACAAGATTTATGGAATGGTTAAAAGTGCATGAAAATGGCCAATTTACTCACTCTGAGTTCTCAAAAAGGGTTTCTTCACCCCGGGAAGTTAATTAAATACCATTTGGAGGCATTTAATGTTCGAGCAAAAACGGCTGATTTTCGACAAAAGAGATAACACCCCCCATTACGTCATGCTTCAGAAATGTGGAAAATGGTCCGTTTTCAAATGTTTTATTTTTGAACGTCAGTTCACATTTGTAGGTGGATCATCAGTGTTAGAGCTAAAATTAGCATGTTTAAAGTGATTTTCATGCTTCCAGGGGCCCAAAACACAAGATTTATGGAATGGTTAAAAGTGCATGAAAATGGCCAATTTACTCACTCTGAGTTCTCAAAAAGGGTTTCTTCACCCCGGGAAGTTAATTAAATACCATTTGGAGGCATTTAATGTTCGAGCAAAAACGGCTGATTTTCGACAAAAGAGATAACACCCCCCCATTACGTCATGCTTCAGAAATGTGGAAAATGGTCCGTTTTCAAATGTTTTATTTTTGAACGTCAGTTCACATTTGTAGGTGGATCATCAGTGTTAGAGCTAAAATTAGCATGTTTAAAGTGATTTTCATGCTTCCAGGGGCTCGGGAAGTTAATTAAATACCATTTGGAGGCATTTAATGTTCGAGCAAAAACGGCTGATTTTCGACAAAAGAGATAACACCCCCCCATTACGTCATGCTTCAGAAATGTGGAAAATGGTCCGTTTTCAAATGTTTTATTTTTGAACGTCAGTTCACATTTGTAGGTGGATCATCAGTGTTAGAGCTAAAATTAGCATGTTTAAAGTGATTTTCATGCTTCCAGGGGCCCAAAACACAAGATTTATGGAATGGTTAAAAGTGCATGAAAATGGCCAATTTACTCACTCTGAGTTCTCAAAAAGGGTTTCTTCACCCCGGGAAGTTAATTAAATACCATTTGGAGGCATTTAATGTTCGAGCAAAAACGGCTGATTTTCGACAAAAGAGATAACACCCCCCCATTACGTCATGCTTCAGAAATGTGGAAAATGGTCCGTTTTCAAATGTTTTATTTTTGAACGTCAGTTCACATTTGTAGGTGGATCATCAGTGTTAGAGCTAAAATTAGCATGTTTAAAGTGATTTTCATGCTTCCAGGGGCCCAAAACACAAGATTTATGGAATGGTTAAAAGTGCATGAAAATGGCCAATTTACTCACTCTGAGTTCTCAAAAAGGGTTTCTTCACCCCGGGAAGTTAATTAAATACCATTTGGAGGCATTTAATGTTCGAGCAAAAACGGCTGATTTTCGACAAAAGAGATAACACCCCCCCATTACGTCATGCTTCAGAAATGTGGAAAATGGTCCGTTTTCAAATGTTTTATTTTTGAACGTCAGTTCACATTTGTAGGTGGATCATCAGTGTTAGAGCTAAAATTAGCATGTTTAAAGTGATTTTCATGCTTCCAGGGGCTCGGGAAGTTAATTAAATACCATTTGGAGGCATTTAATGTTCGAGCAAAAACGGCTGATTTTCGACAAAAGAGATAACACCCCCCCATTACGTCATGCTTCAGAAATGTGGAAAATGGTCGGTTTTCAAATGTTTTATTTTTGAACGTCAGTTCACATTTGTAGGTGGATCATCAGTGTTAGAGCTAAAATTAGCATGTTTAAAGTGATTTTCATGCTTCCAGGGGCTCGGGAAGTTAATTAAATACCATTTGGAGGCATTTAATGTTCGAGCAAAAACGGCTGATTTTCAACAAAAGAGATAACACCCCCCCATTACGTCATGCTTCAGAAATGTGGAAAATGGTCCGTTTTCAAATGTTTTATTTTTGAACGTCAGTTCACATTTGTAGGTGGATCATCAGTGTTAGAGCTAAAATTAGCATGTTTAAAGTGATTTTCATGCTTCCAGGGGCCCAAAACACAAGATTTATGGAATGGTTAAAAGTGCATGAAAATGGCCAATTTACTCACTCTGAGTTCTCAAAAAGGGTTTCTTCACCCCGGGAAGTTAATTAAATACCATTTGGAGGCATTTAATGTTCGAGCAAAAACGGCTGATTTTCGACAAAAGAGATAACACCCCCCATTACGTCATGCTTCAGAAATGTGGAAAATGGTCCGTTTTCAAATGTTTTATTTTTGAACGTCAGTTCACATTTGTAGGTGGATCATCAGTGTTAGAGCTAAAATTAGCATGTTTAAAGTGATTTTCATGCTTCCAGGGGCCCAAAACACAAGATTTATGGAATGGTTAAAAGTGCATGAAAATGGCCAATTTACTCACTCTGAGTTCTCAAAAAGGGTTTCTTCACCCCGGGAAGTTAATTAAATACCATTTGGAGGCATTTAATGTTCGAGCAAAAACGGCTGATTTTCGACAAAAGAGATAACACCCCCCCATTACGTCATGCTTCAGAAATGTGGAAAATGGTCCGTTTTCAAATGTTTTATTTTTGAACGTCAGTTCACATTTGTAGGTGGATCATCAGTGTTAGAGCTAAAATTAGCATGTTTAAAGTGATTTTCATGCTTCCAGGGGCTCGGGAAGTTAATTAAATACCATTTGGAGGCATTTAATGTTCGAGCAAAAACGGCTGATTTTCGACAAAAGAGATAACACCCCCCCATTACGTCATGCTTCAGAAATGTGGAAAATGGTCCGTTTTCAAATGTTTTATTTTTGAACGTCAGTTCACATTTGTAGGTGGATCATCAGTGTTAGAGCTAAAATTAGCATGTTTAAAGTGATTTTCATGCTTCCAGGGGCCCAAAACACAAGATTTATGGAATGGTTAAAAGTGCATGAAAATGGCCAATTTACTCACTCTGAGTTCTCAAAAAGGGTTTCTTCACCCCGGGAAGTTAATTAAATACCATTTGGAGGCATTTAATGTTCGAGCAAAAACGGCTGATTTTCGACAAAAGAGATAACACCCCCCCATTACGTCATGCTTCAGAAATGTGGAAAATGGTCCGTTTTCAAATGTTTTATTTTTGAACGTCAGTTCACATTTGTAGGTGGATCATCAGTGTTAGAGCTAAAATTAGCATGTTTAAAGTGATTTTCATGCTTCCAGGGGCCCAAAACACAAGATTTATGGAATGGTTAAAAGTGCATGAAAATGGCCAATTTACTCACTCTGAGTTCTCAAAAAGGGTTTCTTCACCCCGGGAAGTTAATTAAATACCATTTGGAGGCATTTAATGTTCGAGCAAAAACGGCTGATTTTCGACAAAAGAGATAACACCCCCCCATTACGTCATGCTTCAGAAATGTGGAAAATGGTCCGTTTTCAAATGTTTTATTTTTGAACGTCAGTTCACATTTGTAGGTGGATCATCAGTGTTAGAGCTAAAATTAGCATGTTTAAAGTGATTTTCATGCTTCCAGGGGCTCGGGAAGTTAATTAAATACCATTTGGAGGCATTTAATGTTCGAGCAAAAACGGCTGATTTTCGAAAAAAGAGATAACACCCCCCCATTACGTCATGCTTCAGAAATGTGGAAAATGGTCCGTTTTCAAATGTTTTATTTTTGAACGTCAGTTCACATTTGTAGGTGGATCATCAGTGTTAGAGCTAAAATTAGCATGTTTAAAGTGATTTTCATGCTTCCAGGGGCCCAAAACACAAGATTTATGGAATGGTTAAAAGTGCATGAAAATGGCCAATTTACTCACTCTGAGTTCTCAAAAAGGGTTTCTTCACCCCGGGAAGTTAATTAAATACCATTTGGAGGCATTTAATGTTCGAGCAAAAACGGCTGATTTTCGACAAAAGAGATAACACCCCCCCATTACGTCATGCTTCAGAAATGTGGAAAATGGTCCGTTTTCAAATGTTTTATTTTTGAACGTCAGTTCACATTTGTAGGTGGATCATCAGTGTTAGAGCTAAAATTAGCATGTTTAAAGTGATTTTCATGCTTCCAGGGGCTCGGGAAGTTAATTAAATACCATTTGGAGGCATTTAATGTTCGAGCACAAACGGCTGATTTTCGACAAAAGAGATAACACCCCCCCATTACGTCATGCTTCAGAAATGTGGAAAATGGTCCGTTTTCAAATGTTTTATTTTTGAACGTCAGTTCACATTTGTAGGTGGATCATCAGTGTTAGAGCTAAAATTAGCATGTTTAAAGTGATTTTCATGCTTCCAGGGGCTCGGGAAGTTAATTAAATACCATTTGGAGGCATTTAATGTTCGAGCAAAAACGGCTGATTTTCGACAAAAGAGATAACACCCCCCCATTACGTCATGCTTCAGAAATGTGGAAAATGGTCCGTTTTCAAATGTTTTATTTTTGAACGTCAGTTCACATTTGTAGGTGGATCATCAGTGTTAGAGCTAAAATTAGCATGTTTAAAGTGATTTTCATGCTTCCAGGGGCTCGGGAAGTTAATTAAATTCCATTTGGAGGCATTTAATGTTCGAGCAAAAACGGCTGATTTTCGACAAAAGAGATAACACCGCCCCATTACGTCATGCTTCATAAATGTGGAAAATGGTCCGTTTTCAAATGTTTTATTTTTGAACGTCAGTTCACATTTGTAGGTGGATCATCAGTGTTAGAGCTAAAATTAGCATGTTTAAAGTGATTTTCATGCTTCCAGGGGCTCGGGAAGTTAATTAAATACCATTTGGAGGCATTTAATGTTCGAGCAAAAACGGCTGATTTTCGACAAAAGAGATAACACCCCCCCATTACGTCAGGCTTCAGAAATGTGGAAAATGGTCCGTTTTCAAATGTTTTATTTTTGAACGTCAGTTCACATTTGTAGGTGGATCATCAGTGTTAGAGCTAAAATTAGCATGTTTAAAGTGATTTTCATGCTTCCAGGGGCTCGGGAAGTTAATTAAATACCATTTGGAGGCATTTAATGTTCGAGCAAAAACGGCTGATTTTCGACAAAAGAGATAACACCCCCCCATTACGTCATGCTTCAGAAATGTGGAAAATGGTCCGTTTTCAAATGTTTTATTTTTGAACGTCAGTTCACATTTGTAGGTGGATCATCAGTGTTAGAGCTAAAATTAGCATGTTTAAAGTGATTTTCATGCTTCCAGGGGCTCGGGAAGTTAATTAAATACCATTTGGAGGCATTTAATGTTCGAGCAAAAACGGCTGATTTTCGACAAAAGAGATAACACCCCCCCATTACGTCATGCTTCAGAAATGTGGAAAATGGTCCGTTTTCAAATGTTTTATTTTTGAACGTCAGTTCACATTTGTAGGTGGATCATCAGTGTTAGAGCTAAAATTAGCATGTTTAAAGTGATTTTCATGCTTCCAGGGGCCCAAAACACAAGATTTATGGAATGGTTAAAAGTGCATGAAAATGGCCAATTTACTCACTCTGAGTTCTCAAAAAGGGTTTCTTCACCCCGGGAAGTTAATTAAATACCATTTGGAGGCATTTAATGTTAGAGCAAAAACGGCTGATTTTCGACAAAAGAGATAACACCCCCCCATTACGTCATGCTTCAGAAATGTGGAAAATGGTCCGTTTTCAAATGTTTTATTTTTGAACGTCAGTTCACATTTGTAGGTGGATCATCAGTGTTAGAGCTAAAATTAGCATGTTTAAAGTGATTTTCATGCTTCCAGGGGCTCGGGAAGTTAATTAAATACCATTTGGAGGCATTTAATGTTCGAGCAAAAACGGCTGATTTTCGACAAAAGAGATAACACCCCCCCATTACGTCATGCTTCAGAAATGTGGAAAATGGTCCGTTTTCAAATGTTTTATTTTTGAACGTCAGTTCACATTTGTAGGTGGATCATCAGTGTTGGAGCTAAAATTAGCATGTTTAAAGTGATTTTCATGCTTCCAGGGGCCCAAAACACAAGATTTATGGAATGGTTAAAAGTGCATGAAAATGGCCAATTTACTCACTCTGAGTTCTCAAAAAGGGTTTCTTCACCCCGGGAAGTTAATTAAATACCATTTGGAGGCATTTAATGTTAGAGCAAAAACGGCTGATTTTCGACAAAAGAGATAACACCCCCCCATTACGTCATGCTTCAGAAATGTGGAAAATGGTCCGTTTTCAAATGTTTTATTTTTGAACGTCAGTTCACATTTGTAGGTGGATCATCAGTGTTAGAGCTAAAATTAGCATGTTTAAAGTGATTTTCATGTCCGTTTTCAAATGTTTTATTTTTGAACGTCAGTTCACATTTGTAGGTGGATCATCAGTGTTAGAGCTAAAATTAGCATGTTTAAAGTGATTTTCATGCTTCCAGGGGCTCGGGAAGTTAATTAAATACCATTTGGAGGCATTTAATGTTCGAGCAAAAACGGCTGATTTTCGACAAAAGAGATAACACCCCCCCATTACGTCATGCTTCAGAAATGTGGAAAATGGTCCGTTTTCAAATGTTTTATTTTTGAACGTCAGTTCACATTTGTAGGTGGATCATCAGTGTTAGAGCTAAAATTAGCATGTTTAAAGTGATTTTCATGCTTCCAGGGGCTCGGGAAGTTAATTAAATACCATTTGGAGGCATTTAATGTTCGAGCAAAAACGGCTGATTTTCGACAAAAGAGATAACACCCCCCCATTACGTCATGCTTCAGAAATGTGGAAAATGGTCCGTTTTCAAATGTTTTATTTTTGAACGTCAGTTCACATTTGTAGGTGGATCATCAGTGTTAGAGCTAAAATTAGCATGTTTAAAGTGATTTTCATGCTTCCAGGGGCTCGGGAAGTTAATTAAATACCATTTGGAGGCATTTAATGTTCGAGCAAAAACGGCTGATTTTCAACAAAAGAGATAACACCCCCCCATTACGTCATGCTTCAGAAATGTGGAAAATGGTCCGTTTTCAAATGTTTTATTTTTGAACGTCAGTTCACATTTGTAGGTGGATCATCAGTGTTAGAGCTAAAATTAGCATGTTTAAAGTGATTTTCATGCTTCCAGGGGCCCAAAACACAAGATTTATGGAATGGTTAAAAGTGCATGAAAATGGCCAATTTACTCACTCTGAGTTCTCAAAAAGGGTTTCTTCACCCCGGGAAGTTAATTAAATACCATTTGGAGGCATTTAATGTTCGAGCAAAAACGGCTGATTTTCGACAAAAGAGATAACACCCCCCCATTACGTCATGCTTCAGAAATGTGGAAAATGGTCGGTTTTCAAATGTTTTATTTTTGAACGTCAGTTCACATTTGTAGGTGGATCATCAGTGTTAGAGCTAAAATTAGCATGTTTAAAGTGATTTTCATGCTTCCAGGGGCTCGGGAAGTTAATTAAATACCATTTGGAGGCATTTAATGTTCGAGCAAAAACGGCTGATTTTCAACAAAAGAGATAACACCCCCCCATTACGTCATGCTTCAGAAATGTGGAAAATGGTCCGTTTTCAAATGTTTTATTTTTGAACGTCAGTTCACATTTGTAGGTGGATCATCAGTGTTAGAGCTAAAATTAGCATGTTTAAAGTGATTTTCATGCTTCCAGGGGCCCAAAACACAAGATTTATGGAATGGTTAAAAGTGCATGAAAATGGCCAATTTACTCACTCTGAGTTCTCAAAAAGGGTTTCTTCACCCCGGGAAGTTAATTAAATACCATTTGGAGGCATTTAATGTTCGAGCAAAAACGGCTGATTTTCGACAAAAGACATAACACCCCCCATTACGTCATGCTTCAGAAATGTGGAAAATGGTCCGTTTTCAAATGTTTTATTTTTGAACGTCAGTTCACATTTGTAGGTGGATCCTCAGTGTTAGAGCTAAAATTAGCATGTTTAAAGTGATTTTCATGCTTCCAGGGGCCCAAAACACAAGATTTATAGAATGGTTAAAAGTGCATGAAAATGGCCAATTTACTCACTCTGAGTTCTCAAAAAGGGTTTCTTCACCCCGGGAAGTTAATTAAATACCATTTGGAGGCATTTAATGTTCGAGCAAAAACGGCTGATTTTCGACAAAAGAGATAACACCCCCCCATTACGTCATGCTTCAGAAATGTGGAAAATGGTCCGTTTTCAAATGTTTTATTTTTGAACGTCAGTTCACATTTGTAGGTGGATCATCAGTGTTAGAGCTAAAATTAGCATGTTTAAAGTGATTTTCATGCTTCCAGGGGCTCGGGAAGTTAATTAAATACCATTTGGAGGCATTTAATGTTCGAGCAAAAACGGCTGATTTTCGACAAAAGAGATAACACCCCCCCATTACGTCATGCTTCAGAAATGTGGAAAATGGTCCGTTTTCAAATGTTTTATTTTTGAACGTCAGTTCACATTTGTAGGTGGATCATCAGTGTTAGAGCTAAAATTAGCATGTTTAAAGTGATTTTCATGCTTCTTGGGGCCCAAAACACAAGATTTATGGAATGGTTAAAAGTGCATGAAAATGGCCAATTTACTCACTCTGAGTTCTCAAAAAGGGTTTCTTCACCCCGGGAAGTTAATTAAATACCATTTGGAGGCATTTAATGTTCGAGCAAAAACGGCTGATTTTCGACAAAAGAGATAACACCCCCCCATTACGTCATGCTTCAGAAATGTGGAAAATGGTCCGTTTTCAAATGTTTTATTTTTGAACGTCAGTTCACATTTGTAGGTGGATCATCAGTGTTAGAGCTAAAATTAGCATGTTTAAAGTGATTTTCATGCTTCCAGGGGCTCGGGAAGTTAATTAAATACCATTTGGAGGCATTTAATGTTCGAGCAAAAACGGCTGATTTTCGACAAAAGAGATAACACCCCCCCATTACGTCATGCTTCAGAAATGTGGAAAATGGTCCGTTTTCAAATGTTTTATTTTTGAACGTCAGTTCACATTTGTAGGTGGATCATCAGTGTTAGAGCTAAAATTAGCATGTTTAAAGTGATTTTCATGCTTCCAGGGGCTCGGGAAGTTAATTAAATACCATTTGGAGGCATTTAATGTTCGAGCAAAAACGGCTGATTTTCGACAAAAGAGATAACACCCCCCCATTACGTCATGCTTCAGAAATGTGGAAAATGGTCCGTTTTCAAATGTTTTATTTTTGAACGTCAGTTCACATTTGTAGGTGGATCATCAGTGTTAGAGCTAAAATTAGCATGTTTAAAGTGATTTTCATGCTTCCAGGGGCCCAAAACACAAGATTTATGGAATGGTTAAAAGTGCATGAAAATGGCCAATTTACTCACTCTGAGTTCTCAAAAAGGGTTTCTTCACCCCGGGAAGTTAATTAAATACCATTTGGAGGCATTTAATGTTCGAGCAAAAACGGCTGATTTTCGACAAAAGAGATAACACCCCCCCATTACGTCATGCTTCAGAAATGTGGAAAATGGTCCGTTTTCAAATGTTTTATTTTTGAACGTCAGTTCACATTTGTAGGTGGATCATCAGTGTTAGAGCTAAAATTAGCATGTTTAAAGTGATTTTCATGCTTCCAGGGGCTCGGGAAGTTAATTAAATACCATTTGGAGGCATTTAATGTTCAAGCAAAAACGGCTGATTTTCGACAAAAGAGATAACACCCCCCCCATTACGTCATGCTTCAGAAATGTGGAAAATGGTCCGTTTTCAAATGTTTTATTTTTGAACGTCAGTTCACATTTGTAGGTGGATCATCAGTGTTAGAGCTAAAATTAGCATGTTTAAAGTGATTTTCATGCTTCCAGGGGCCCAAAACACAAGATTTATGGAATGGTTAAAAGTGCATGAAAATGGCCAATTTACTCACTCTGAGTTCTCAAAAAGGGTTTCTTCACCCCGGGAAGTTAATTAAATACCATTTGGAGGCATTTAATGTTCGAGCAAAAACGGCTGATTTTCGACAAAAGAGATAACACCCCCCCATTACGTCATGCTTCAGAAATGTGGAAAATGGTCCGTTTTCAAATGTTTTATTTTTGAACGTCAGTTCACATTTGTAGGTGGATCATCAGTGTTAGAGCTAAAATTAGCATGTTTAAAGTGATTTTCATGCTTCCAGGGGCTCGGGAAGTTAATTAAATACCATTTGGAGGCATTTAATGTTTGAGCAAAAACGGCTGATTTTCGACAAAAGAGATAACACCCCCCATTACGTCATGCTTCAGAAATGTGGAAAATGGTCCGTTTTCAAATGTTTTATTTTTGAACGTCAGTTCACATTTGTAGGTGGATCATCAGTGTTAGAGCTAAAATTAGCATGTTTAAAGTGATTTTCATGCTTCTTGGGGCCCAAAACACAAGATTTATGGAATGGTTAAAAGTGCATGAAAATGGCCAATTTACTCACTCTGAGTTCTCAAAAAGGGTTTCTTCACCCCGGGAAGTTAATTAAATACCATTTGGAGGCATTTAATGTTCGAGCAAAAACGGCTGATTTTCGACAAAAGAGATAACACCCCCCCATTACGTCATGCTTCAGAAATGTGGAAAATGGTCCGTTTTCAAATGTTTTATTTTTGAACGTCAGTTCACATTTGTAGGTGGATCATCAGTGTTAGAGCTAAAATTAGCATGTTTAACGTGATTTTCATGCTTCTTGGGGCCCAAAACACAAGATTTATGGAATGGTTAAAAGTGCATGAAAATGGCCAATTTACTAACTCTGAGTTCTCAAAAAGGGTTTCTTCACCCCGGGAAGTTAATTAAATACCATTTGGAGGCATTTAATGTTCGAGCAAAAACGGCTGATTTTCGACAAAAGAGATAACACCCCCCCATTACGTCATGCTTCAGAAATGTGGAAAATGGTCCGTTTTCAAATGTTTTATTTTTGAACGTCAGTTCACATTTGTAGGTGGATCATCAGTGTTAGAGCTAAAATTAGCATGTTTAAAGTGATTTTCATGCTTCCAGGGGCTCGGGAAGTTAATTAAATACCATTTGGAGGCATTTAATGTTCGAGCAAAAACGGCTGATTTTCGACAAAAGAGATAACACCCCCCCATTACGTCATGCTTCAGAAATGTGGAAAATGGTCCGTTTTCAAATGTTTTATTTTTGAACGTCAGTTCACATTTGTAGGTGGATCATCAGTGTTAGAGCTAAAATTAGCATGTTTAAAGTGATTTTCATGCTTCCAGGGGCTCGGGAAGTTAATTAAATACCATTTGGAGGCATTTAATGTTCGAGCAAAAACGGCTGATTTTCGACAAAAGAGATAACACCCCCCCATTACGTCATGCTTCAGAAATGTGGAAAATGGTCCGTTTTCAAATGTTTTATTTTTGAACGTCAGTTCACATTTCTAGGTGGATCATCAGTGTTAGAGCTAAAATTAGCATGTTTAAAGTGATTTTCATGCTTCCAGGGGCCCAAAACACAAGATTTATGGAATGGTTAAAAGTGCATGAAAATGGCCAATTTACTCACTCTGAGTTCTCAAAAAGGGTTTCTTCACCCCGGGAAGTTAATTAAATACCATTTGGAGGCATTTAATGTTCGAGCAAAAACGGCTGATTTTCGACAAAAGAGATAACACCCCCCCATTACGTCATGCTTCAGAAATGTGGAAAATGGTCCGTTTTCAAATGTTTTATTTTTGAACGTCAGTTCACATTTGTAGGTGGATCATCAGTGTTAGAGCTAAAATTAGCATGTTTAAAGTGATTTTCATGCTTCCAGGGGCTCGGGAAGTTAATTAAATACCATTTGGAGGCATTTAATGTTCGAGCAAAAACTGCTGATTTTCGACAAAAGAGATAACACCCCCCCATTATGTCATGCTTCAGAAATGTGGAAAATGGTCCGTTTTCAAATGTTTTATTTTTGAACGTCAGTTCACATTTGTAGGTGGATCATCAGTGTTAGAGCTAAAATTAGCATGTTTAAAGTGATTTTCATGCTTCCAGGGGCCCAAAACACAAGATTTATGGAATGGTTAAAAGTGCATGAAAATGGCCAATTTACTCACTCTGAGTTCTCAAAAAGGGTTTCTTCACCCCGGGAAGTTAATTAAATACCATTTGGAGGCATTTAATGTTCGAGCAAAAACGGCTGATTTTCGACAAAAGAGATAACACCCCCCCATTACGTCATGCTTCAGAAATGTGGAAAATGGTCCGTTTTCAAATGTTTTATTTTTGAACGTCAGTTCACATTTGTAGGTGGATCATCAGTGTTAGAGCTAAAATTAGCATGTTTAAAGTGATTTTCATGCTTCCAGGGGCCCAAAACACAAGATTTATGGAATGGTTAAAAGTGCATGAAAATGGCCAATTTACTCACTCTGAGTTCTCAAAAAGGGTTTCTTCACCCCGGGAAGTTAATTAAATACCATTTGGAGGCATTTAATGTTCGAGCAAAAACGGCTGATTTTCGACAAAAGAGATAACACCCCCCCATTACGTCATGCTTCAGAAATGTGGAAAATGGTCCGTTTTCAAATGTTTTATTTTTGAACGTCAGTTCACATTTGTAGGTGGATCATCAGTGTTAGAGCTAAAATTAGCATGTTTAAAGTGATTTTCATGCTTCCAGGGGCCCAAAACACAAGATTTATGGAATGGTTAAAAGTGCATGAAAATGGCCAATTTACTCACTCTGAGTTCTCAAAAAGGGTTTCTTCACCCCGGGAAGTTAATTAAATACCATT